>NC_141551.1:48822500-48920000 GCF_021556685.1 Rattus norvegicus
ACATTTCAATGTTATCCCCCCCCCTCATTCCCCCTTCTCCCCTCTTCTGTGAGGATGCTCCCATTTCCACCCACCCACTCCAACCTCAACACCCTGGCATTACCTACTTTTTTAAACATCATTTCACTAGCTGGACTGGCTCATTGTGTGAGTTGTGACCAAGTGCTGGGAGGTGGCTAAGTGGGAGCCTGAGGACCACAGAGCCTCTAGGAGCTCGTAGGCTTGGGTCCCAGAGGACGGTGACACTGAGGCCCACTTACTGCTGTGAGGAGATATTGATTTTTCCCCCCTCCCTGTTCTCAGCGACTCCTCTGAAGTAGGTATGGTATGAAGCATCTTTCATAGACAGGAGAAGAAAAACTGTCACGGTGAACTTTGTCACTCCCCAAATCAGACATTTCAGACCAAATAGATAGAACGAAACTATTTAGAGGACTCCCTAAAACCGCCTGACTTCTGAGACAAAGAGGTCCCCCTGCATCTGGAAAGCAACCTCACAGGGAGAACATGCATGCAGTCCATAGCAACCATATAGAGGGAAATATGTGTCCTGTGGATGTATGCATGTGCATGCATGTTTAATGTTTTGAAAAGATAATAAAAAAGATCAAACAACAGTGCCCTGTGCCGTGATCACGGAAGGTTAGCAGAGTGGGCTCATCCGAGCTTTCAAGATGTTCCCTTCCTGTTATAATTGGCTGCTGGGTAGGCTTGGCCCTAACTAGAATGCCAGCGTTCGATTTCACCGTGTCCTCAAGGAGACGTGTCACCATTTATGCTGGCTTCAGTGACAATTTTCTAAAATGGAAACTCGTGGGAAATCATTACAGTGTTTATCCGTCCCCCTTGTCGGACGGTGTTATCCTGTGATATTTTACCAGTGTTTTCTACTGCATGATGGCATCTCGCAGAGGTTAAGGCAGAACAGGTCCCTCTGTAATTTTGTGACCACATTTTACTTGCTGCAGAAGAAAGGATAACTGACAATTAAGTATTTGGGATGCCACGGAAAGAACATGTGCAACTACTCAATGGCACCCTTTGGGACCGTGATTTTATAAAGCTGATAAGGTGGAAAAATCGGGGTTTTGTGATTTGTGTTACATGATGATAATTGCACCTTTTCAATAAAAACGACATTTCTGGAGTAAACACTGAGCTGGTGAGGCTGCTGTACCAATGCAGATGTTGTTCTGCCCCATTCAGACAAGGGTTTGTAAATGGCTGTATAAAGTAGGACACACACACACACACATACACACACACACACACACACACACACACACACACACACACTGCTATGTAGAGAAAAATAAAAATAATAAGTTTAGCCTTTACAAAGCATACTTAGTTAGTTGCCCAGTTCTAATACTTATTGGGGTTTTTTAATATTTATTTAATTAGATGCTGCAATACCCAAGTGTGTCACAGTGCATTACACACTCAGCACGGCCCCACGATTGAACCCTGTTTCCAGTGTCATCGTACTCACATACGTGTTTTTGACATGGATTCCGAAATGATAAACTGGAGGAATCAGTAGGGTCTCCCAACTCACTGTGTATTAAAGGGCCCCAATCTGGAAGTTCTTTGGTCTTTCTTTTCCCACACGGGCCATTCTCCTAGTTTCACTGAACAGGCTTTAACAGGCGGTAGACTTCTTCTATGCTGAATGAAACAGGCTCCTTGAGCTTGCTGAATTACCAGTGGATTGATACTTGTTACCAGCCACCTTCCTACTGGAAGAGCCACTCCTTACCCACCCACCACTGTCTCTCTGTTTGAGCAGCCTATTACTTTGGAAACTACAATCCCATGGTTACTAACAGCTGCCTCTGGCCCTCCGTGTATAGGTCTATCATGCTTTCTCCCTCTTGGACTGCAGCAGGGAAGGCAAATGCACTGGGTGAGATGGGGCGTTCAGCTCTCTTGACAGCTTGTAGAAGAAGCCCTTCATGCTGACCCACCACTGGAGACCCACAGCATTTGAGTGGAAGCAGCTACTCTCCGTCTTGGGTCTGTGATTAATAGTGCTTCTTATGGTACTTTACTCAGTGCTTATACCTGTGAAGTTCAATGGGATTTATTTCTGGACTTTTCTCTAATTTGTCCAGTTCATTTTGAATTATACTCTCTTCATAAATTATTTGCCAGGCCTCAAATGCCAGCTTTGCAGGACAGGCGAGCATCGTGGAAGCTCTGCTACCAAGGACTCAGGATATCAACAACAGCCCTGACCCCGGGACCTTACAGTGTCCTACCACCAAAATGCTTCTCCCCTGACCGGTGTAGAGGTCTAGGCTTTACCAGCCATAATTGGAGAGTGTCAAATATTTTCCCTAAGAGTTCCTCAGGTTTGGGGACCCTGTGTATCCTTGTTACACTCTGAGTTGTATAGAGAAGGCACGGACACAGAAGCAGTAAGCATGGAGTGCTTCTTAGAACGTGTGAAGTGATAGAGTTTGGTCTGTTGGAAAGACGCCTTTACCATAGTAATCACTACTTAGACAAATATTTTTAACCACATCCAAGCTACAGACAGTGATGCGGATGGAGCGCACAGTCCAGTGAGGTCCTGTTTGACAGAAGGGTAGACCCCAGACAGGAAGCCAGTACATCTTTTAGGGAGCTCGTGAACAGCACTGGTCTGTATGTCAGGTCCCAGGCCAAGTGGGAGTGCCCAGCAGTCTGACTGGTACAGCCTAGCTGAAAGCAGGGTCCTCTGCTAGTCTGTCAGTTCTGCATCTCCTCCGGGGACGGGGAGGGAGGAGGAGGAGGAGGAGGAGGAGGAGGAGGAGGAGGAGGAGGAGGAGAGAGAGAGAGAGAGAGAGAGAGAGAGAGAGAGAGAGACTGAGAGTTTTATCCAGATTTTTAAAAGGATCCACAAATCACATATGACTAAGCTCTGTTCACCGAGTAGATAATCATCCAAATTTTCCACGTGGGTTAAAATGAGTTCAGAATCAAGACAACAGGAAAGGCACGAAGGAAAGAGAGTGAAATCTCTCACATACACTCCTGGAAATATCTCCTTGAGTCCTCATAAGAATTCCCTAAGTACAAGGAGGAAGGATGCAGACCTGGTCCGTCTACAAAACCCACGTGCCTATGCACCACACTGCCTGGAGCGTAAGAATGAATTCCATCAAAGATTAACAAAGATGTGCAATCAAAGCCAATGGGGACATGATTTCATATTTTAATATGTGATTTTTTTCCGATGTGGTTAGGGGCTTATCTGGGGAATAAAGTTGGGTGATTTAAAGCAGATGGGTTCTGACGGTGTGGGATGAGTCAGGGCGTGGCTTTGAAAAGGAAAGGTTGCTCCTGAGACTGAGCTTTTCAAGGACCGAGGATGGAAACAACAGCTGGGAGACCCACTTGCTGCTCTGCCTCCCGCATGAGATCATATGTTTATGGCCCGAAGGCTGAGTTGAACTAATTTAATTCCTATTTGGCATCTCTGTACTAATTAATGACAGTTGTTTCATTTGTACATATTATATTCAATTAGGTGAATTTTTCATCTTTGGACTAATTCTTTTTTGTGCAAGGTTCCCTAACAGAGCTGAGGGATCCTTCCTGACCACATAACAGAAAGCCTTACCAACATCCCAGCCCACACAGGTGCCATTTCCTTTATGACCCTAAGTGCCAGAGAGAAGCTTGACCATTGTTCTCTGGAAGATATTAATTGAGAATGTTCAGGGAACGAAAATAGGTGCTCATAAGTTGCTAGAGTTTTCTGTATTTCTTTCTGCCAGGATGTCTTACCTAAAACAATGTGGTCATCTGTTTGGAGAACTCCAGGGAGAGTGAGCAGGATTAATCCCTGTCCCTATGTGCAGTGTAAACAGCTTTTTGCCTGTCTTTTGTCATTAATGATCATGCTGTGGATGTAGCCAGTGCATTGTAAGCCAATCTGTCAAGGCAAATAAACAATTCACCTTGTTAAAATTCCCTAAATCTTGCATTAATAAAACCAAAGTAACCCCCTGAACGCTCAAGAGATGTCTTCCTCCATACTGCATTGATGGATGATATGTCGAAAGAGCCTGGAAATTAAGTAGTTCGGGTCATTAAAAGTGTCTCACACTTCTTATTGATTTAATTTATTTTAAAAAGGTAGGGGGTGGAGATAAGAATTTTGCATCCTCCCTCATTTTGTTTTTAAATTTTTTAAAATCTGAAGGCTACCCCCCTCTCTCTACAAGTAGTTAAAACTATTTCTGGAGCAGATTGTCCCCTATTTGTCAGAACGTTAAGTTTTATTATTCAAATAGCTACTCTGTTGTCCTAGTAGGCAAACATCTAGAAATATCTTGGTAGCTCTTGTAGCCTGTGTCACAGCAAAAACATCCAGAACTTCTGGGACCACTGAAGCGATCATCTCTGGGTATTCAGAAGTCCCCTTGGGTACGTGGGATTTGAGATAAATGTCAAACAATTTGAAAGAAATGAACTGAAATGTAGGGAATTATCTCTGTAGGCAGAGAGTGCCTTCCTTCCTTTGTCTTCTCAAGTTTTCTTTTGTTTTTCTCATGCATAATTAGAAAAAGATATTATATGTGAGATGAAGGGGGTGGGTGCTCGGATGGGTCAGTGGGAGGAAAGCATTCGAGCGGTGCAGCATTCTAACTCTCTCCGTACGCTACGTTGTTTGAGCTATGCATGTGCTTCTTTCTTAATCCTATACTCCACTGAACGCACCGCCCTGCTCACTGCCGTATCCCAGCACCCGATACAAGTATCGAGCATTTATTTAATCAGTTTAATTAATTTATTTAATGAATAGAGTAGAATTCCCCATCACTTTTCTATCTTCTCTCTTTATTCCTTCAGTTCTTTTTAGTGTAGTGGGGACTGTGAGGGATGGGGACAGCCCAGACACCCTAACTTTCCAGATGGCCGTCTGAACAGCAGGAGAATTGGGGACTGCAAGGCATAGGCAGGCCTGGCAGCCTGTGTGGCGCTGGTCCATGTATGTGGTCTGAAGTGAGTGGTAGGATTCCAGGCTTGTGAGAAGGGGGCTACTCAACATAGGAATGGCAGTATGCCCAAGACAAACAGGGTACTTATAATTTGACCTAATTTTTGTTTGTTTGTTCTGTATCTTCTGCACCTGTTATAGCTGTTCCTAAGATGCTGTTCTCATCACTCTCTAGCTAACAAGCTTATTGGGGGAAAAATTGCCCATGACATGATTGAGGCAGGCACTTAAGTATTTTGAAACATGGTCACTTCTAACTGTAATCCCAACACTGAGGAGGTCGAGGCAAGAGGATTGCTTTGAATTCAGGGCCAGCCTGGGCTAGATAGTAGACCCTTCTATTGAAAGACAGCAGAAGAGGAGTAATGTAGTCCTCCGTGCTTTGCCTTAGTTGAGGGAGAGGAGCAGGCATCAAACGTGTAGTCCGTTGGCACATGCTAGCAGAATCTTTAAAAATGCACAAATATGAACATTCGCTCTGCACCCTCCACCACGTTCCGCCTCGACATCTCATAATTTGGCTCTCAGCGTGCTGACACACTTATGCCATTATGCCAGCTCTTTAGCGAAGCTCTTTAAGTGGGAGAACTTTATAGATTTTTTCCCGATAGATGCCCTGATTTACACTTAGTGGTAAAGTTGTCACTGACCCTTTAAGTGGAGCTGTCCAGATGGCAATAAATGTCAACTGATCCTAGTACGGAAGCAGGTGATAACTAAGGGCTTAGACTAAATCTTCCAGATGGAAAAACTGCAGGGTTTCCTACGGGCGGTTGCGGCATGCTCTGGAAATATAAATACTTTATCACTCAATAGCAAAAAATTTGATTTGTGAATCTTAGCAGCGTTGCTGATATGCCTGGGGTTGAACTGTGCAGGCTGGATCAGAGTCTCTGTGAAGGCCAGGACCAGGTCCGGTGCTTCCCCAGTAAGCTTCCATTAGTGAGCGTCTGAAAGTAGGAGACTCTTGTAAATCTGCCCTGAACATTTGATAAAGTGCACGGTGTGCTCCTACTGTATAGCATATGCGTCAGCCTGAACCGGTGTTGGCTGGTGTGGAGACCACTCCTCATATCAGTTGTGAGGAATGTTGCCAGGGAGGCCTTCGATGGGCAGTTATGACTTTTTGATAGCGTTCCTTTGACTGATGGCCTAACAGACTTCCCTCCCGTTTCTAATTCTGTTTCCTCTTTCCCAGGCCGTCATCTTGGAAAATGAGGAACTTCCCAAACTCTTCCTTGACTTCCTCAATGTAAGACACTTGCCCTCTCTACCAAAAGCAGAAAGCTGTGGGTAAGAACTGCCGCTGACGTGTGGGTGTGCTTTTCAAGTGACTCTGCAGTGACTGACTGTCCTAGCAAGGATCCCAGGGCAGCCTGGCCACACCTCAGCTCTTGGTTGAGGTGTCGCTCTCTCATCCGTGTGCTCAGAGACCTGGCTTTGGAGTCTGCATCTCTGTCTCACAACGGACGGTTCCAGCAAAGCCGTGCTTAGGTGTGAGGAATTCACCTGTCTAATGATGGTGTCACTTAGTGTCACAGATGGTAATTACGGGCCCAGACAGTATAATTGAGAATAGTCCTCTGACTTGTGCCAAGTATACATATTCATATAGCTTTCTAAAGACACACTTTTATTGTTTAAGTGAGTGCATGTGTCTGTGTGTGCCAAGTTTGTTGAGGGGGTGCCTAGGGAAGCCAGAAGAGGGCACAGATCCACCGGAGATGGAGTGACAGGAGCTTGTGAGCTGCCCCACAGGGTTGCTGAGCTCCAAACCCAGGTCCTCTAGAAGAACAGCGAGTGCTCTGAGCCACCGGGCCTAGCCGTCTCTCCAGTCCCTGTATTCTATAGGTTCAAAGCTATAGATGGCTTTAGAGATCATTGATCCAGTACCCCTCATTTGGTTGTTGGTCAGAGGCACAGTATTTAAGTGCTTTTCCCAAGCCTTGCAGGTAGCAGAACCCAGGCCTTCTACAGGGGCCTGCTTTCTTCTCTGCTGATTCTGCCTCAGGAACTTGCAAGTGATGGGCTGTAGCGTCTGTTAACTGTGGAACTAGATCCACAACATCCCAGCAGCCAGAGAAAGTTCTTCTAGAGAATGGAATCTGCAGCAAGCCGGGTTGAGCCAGCCTCTGAAGTCAAGGGCAGTGCAACCCAGTCAGCCAGTCCACAGGGAAGTAAGGCAAAGCCAGCAGGGAAAGGGCTTTACCCATTTTCCTGCTGCTGTCTCCAGTCCTTACTGAGATCAGACTAAACCTGAGCTGTCTGACAAACACAGGGCAGTAGACGCCTGTCACCGCTCCTCATCAGAGCCCTTGACTCAAGGCTGCTGACCCCAGAGCCTGAATCATAGAGCACACACACCAAGTCATCTCTATAGCCAATGTGTTCTGTCCCAGCCCTTTCTCCGTGGGAGGGCAGGTTCATAGATACACAGAGATGTCAACAGTAACAGTAAAATTAAGTCTTTTTACTTCTATTTCAGCCCCCAAATGGTAAAAGGCCATACGATTTTTAGGTGATCTTCAGAATCTTCCAGAATCTCCAGAATCTTCCAGGCTAGAAGTTACTCAGGAGTCACTGGCCTGCTGTGGCTGAGCACAGACACTCCGTTTTGGTTTCCCAGTTCAGTGCTAAGGATAAAATCTTCTGTTTGGTTGGCATAAACATTGGCCCAACTAATTTGGTCTTTTTCTTTTCTTTTATAAACATTTCAGATCTTTTGATGAGACAGAATCCGAAGAGTCAAGGTGAGAACGTTGTCAGCCAAGAGTTACGGAGCTCGGTGATCAGACTGCAGTCCGTTAAGCTTGTAACTGCCCATGGGAGGTGTGATTAAAGCCATGTCTCTCTTGAAAACCTTTGTTGGATATTGGTTTTAAGGTGATAAGTATTTGATAGGGATTTGCGTGGCTGATTGCTTGTAATGAGGAATGAAAGGACAAAGAGCTTCACGCCAACAATAACGCAGTTTTACATCTGATCAGATCACGGAGTTGTGGGAAAGTGCATCCCAGCAGTGATATTTACCGCCTTCTATCCCAGAGAGAAATATTTGGGAGGCCACTGCAGCGCCCATCACTTCCCTCCGTGTACTTACTGTTATTCACCCACTGGTAGACGCGGAGACCTGAAGACGTCCCACCCAGCAGTTTGATCCCCTCAAAGCTAGTTTGTAGTGTTTTCTGTTTACCATCGTCCCCTGATGCTGACATGCCTGTTTTTGACCTTTCCAGCAAGCTATCCCACCAGCCGGTGCTGCTGTTCCTTGGGGACCCATACGTCTTGCCTGCAGCCAGCGGTAATCAAACCTGTCATCTGCTACAGCTCTTTACTGATCTGCCCCTGCACCACATAAACCACGTTTGTAACACGGGTCTAACGGAGTGACATCGGTCCAGGGCTTAATCATCTGCCAATAAACCAGGGCTCTCGGTGCAAGAGACATTTAGAATTTTAATTGGGGCCGGCCTTTCAGGAGGAAATGTAATTTTTCTTTCTCTCTTCCTGGCCTATTTTGAATTAGAGAAAGAAGGGATAAAGATATTTATTTTTATTTTCTTCCCTTTTTTGTGTGATGTTATTTAGATGGCTGCTTGTTTTTAATCTAGATGTCAGAGTTCAGGCTGGAGGCTCTAGTCCTTCCTAAAAATGCTTCTTTCCAAAAGCCTTGTGCGTGCATGGCCGGTGTACCTGGGTTCCTATTTAGATTTCAGTGTCTCTGATGGTGAACTATATATTCTTAAGTGGTATATTCTAAGTACAGCTAATTGATTTAAGTATAGCCATAATCGATATTTTAGCCTGCGTCCCTTTTCAGTTCCAATTCCCAAGAGTCTTCCTCAAATGTTCTCCTTTGTACCATTCCCAGAGGCTGTTCTTGGACGTCATCTCGTTTGTCCGAGAGCAGCCTTATAAAATGGGCCCAGCAGGTAATACCATTGTCTAAGGGAAAAAACCCAGACTCAGGGATGTGGTGACTTGGGCGGCTCTGGTGGACCATTTGAGGCCTGAGCTTCCCCTTTCTTTTAGCATATCAGGTCTCTAGCCCCTGAGAATCACAAATATCACAGCCACATGAAAACATAAAGGAGCCATTGTTTCTGTCAACAAAACCTTCCTACGAGCTGGACAGGGGGCGGGCACTGTTTCAGTAGCACAGGGCTCATCTTGAGTTCACCCGCTTACCTACCCGTAACGGAAAAGTGGTCAGGACTCAGACACAGTTCACTAACAGACTCCTCTGAGTGGTCAGAGGGCTGCCTCAGCTGTAAGGAATACAGTGCTGTGGTGGCTTTTTGTGCATGTCTTCTCGATAAGGAATAGTGGCCACTCCTAAGAATCGCTTCCTGTGTTTAAAGCGTTTGTGCATTAGCTGGTGTCGTACTAACATATGACGTATGTTAGTTATTGTCATGCTTAGCAGCGATAGCACAAGCTAGTCTACATTAAGTAGCCAGCTGCATACATAATTTTCCTAGGAATTGTCTCTATTCAGATATCTCATGCACTTGTCCTAAGTTCCTGCAGGAAGGGAGAGAACCAGCCTAGACAAGGATAGCCAGGGGCTCGGTGAAAGGGTGGGGTGTGGGGTGCTATGATTTGTGATCCTTAAATCTGATTTTTTTAAGGTGCTTATTAAGCAGCACCCACCACATAGCACACACTTTGACAGTACTGAAGACAAGCCTCTGGGAAGCAACGTCAGGGGCAATGGCTGTGGTCGATGGGCTTGGTGGTCAGGAAGAAAAGGGGTTCAAGGGGCTGGAGAGATGGCTCAGTGGTTAAGAGCACCGACTGTTCTTCCAGAAGTCCTGAGTTCAAATCCCAGCAACCACATGGTGGCTCACAACCATCTGTAATGGGATCCGATGCCCTCTTCTGGTGTGTCTGAAGACAGCTACAATGTACTTGTATACAAAATAAATAAATAAATAAATAAAAAAGAAAAGAAAAGGGGTTCAAGGGCCAGCCTTCTTGCTGTTTTCTTAGAATTTTGGCACTCCCTGTTTTAGAAATCCGACTTCTCTGGCCTTAGAGAAACTTTACCTGTACCCTACTGGGTTGTTCAGATGCTTTTCAGCGAGTGGAAGTCATTATTCCAGAAAACACTGCATGTGGAGATAATGTGGAGCTCTGTGGACTCACATTTACTTTCTCTCCATTTCAGATATTCTGTCCAAACATTCTGTTAGAAAATGCTAATACTCAGGGCTGGACAGCAGCTTTACTGGCAAAGAGCTTGCCACCCTAGTGTAAAGTCTGAGTTCTATCCACAGAACCTACATTTAAAAAAAGAAAAGAAAGCCAGGCATGGTGTCATGGTGGCGCAAGCTAGAGGCATGTGGGAGGGTCTCTGGAGCTCACTGCCAGTGTGGCTGAATCAGTGTACTCTCAGTCACTGAGACCCTGTCTGCAAAAACATAGAATGACACCGGAGTTGACCTCCACCTTCCATATCATCACACATATGCGCGCGTGCGCGCACACACACACACACACACACACACACACACACACACACACACACACATACAGAGTTTAATAGCTGATCATTACCTTCTTTGCTTTTAACAAAAGTCAAGAGAATACCCTCAGTTTTAAAGATCTGTTCATGTCTATCTCACATGTATAAATGTTTACCTGCATATATGTATACACACCATCTGTGTCTCTGAAACAGGAATTATAAATGGTTGTGAGTCCCCTTGTGGGCACTAGGAACCAAACCCAGGTCCTCTGTAAGAGCAGCAAGTGCTCTTAACCAGTGAGCCAGTTCTAGCCCCTGGAGAGAACTCCCTTAATATCTTAACAGATTCAAACGCATACGCCTTTTGGCTTTGTCTTAACTCTTCTGGAAAATGCAAAACAGCTCTTTCCAAGGACCCAGGTATGGGCTGGACGTTCTGGACAATTTTCCCCTTTGTTTTACTAGCCCTTTCATCAGCTTTACATGTCTTGGCCACATCCTCTCCCTTCCAACACTGTCTCACCACTAGCTTTCCCATCAAAGACTGGATGCTGCTGGGTGGGTTTTTCCTTAGATAATCTCCTGCTGATGGCCTTGAACTACCTCATCAGTGCAACCAAGAGGCACTATTGCTATTTCCAACATAGGCACTTGTTCTGGTTTGCCAGAACTCTGTGGTCTACTCCAGACTATCTCTCATCACACGCTCCTTGGCTGCTGCTACTCTGCAATCCATTCTGGGCCTCAAGTGTACCAACTCTGCACACCCTACCCCCCGGCACCTGCTCTGCCCATCGACCTACTGACCTGGCCAGCCATGCTGACCCAGCCAGCCATGCCGACTCTACTCCCAGGACACCCACTGCTTCCTCCTTGAATCTTCTGGTCTGCATGCTTGGTGGGCCTGTCTTCTCCCAGCCTCATGTTGGATGTCACAGCTTTGGAGCTTTTACTGCCTCTCTCTTTAAAGCAACCTTCATACAGTTCGGTCCTGTTGTTGCTCACCATTAGGTAAATAAATGCCAGTAAAAATAATAAGAAATATATCCAAGTCATGTTCCTTCCCCTCACCCCCCAATGAGGTGAAGGTTTTCTGAAGGGAAGAAGGTTTTCTGAGTAAATCAAGCAGTAGTGGACATTGTATCAAATCGTACCCATGATGCAGCCCGACTCTACAGTGAGCAAACAAGTGGGAGAACAGCACAAAGCACAACCATCTTATCTCTAACCATTAGGTAGACAGACCTCCAGTCTCTTCACTTTTTCCTCAGAGCACCTTGTTGGCTATCTTCAGGAGAGATGGCTACAGACTGTCCCCTGGAGGACACTGGCTTCTCCCTGTGAGGGAACACATTCTCCTGGACACCCTCACGGCTGGTTCCTACATCACCTCATTCACGTCTGCTCAAGCAGCCCCTTCACTGTGGGCCCTTTCTCCCTCTTCCATGTCCTGTGCCCATGCCCTGTTTTTTGTCCTTGCTTTAAAGCCACTGTCCTGATGTAGAGTTACTCATCGGACGTAATGGGGTTTTCACTGCTGTTTTGTGGGACATTGTTCAATCCACTTAATATGTAAATGATATAAATTAACTGTATTAAGATAGACTTTCAGATTTCAGGAGGCAAAGGATAACAATATACCACCTGCATGAAATGTCTTTGTTTGGATATTGTAATGGAAATTAATCAATGGTTCAACTTATTAATATCGGTATGAGAAATGAATTTAAAATTAGAATTAGCCAGACCTTTGTTTCAAATACACAGATATATAACATATTACAGGCTTTTAAAGATCTGACCTGTGAAAAAAGAGTGCATGTGTACGTGTGTGTGTGTGTGTGTGTGTGTGTGTGTGTGTGTGTGTGTGTGTGTGTGCGCGTGCGTGCGTGCGTAAAGCAGAAAAGCACACACTAAGAAAGCCAGCATCATCAGCCAAAAGAACTCACTACTCTAGTGGAGAGATTTGTTAAAATTTTACTCATATCATTTGCTTGCCAGCACCTGTCCTATGGCCTAGACAGAGAGCGTATTTTTTCTTATATTTCCAGTAACTGGATGGGTACACGGCCTGTGGTAAAGGCCAAGTATTTACTGTGTGTCAGGCCTAGTCCACGAACTTGGTCACTCAGCAACTTTAACCTGTAAGGGAGCTGTGAGATCTTCTTAACCCTTTGCACGACTCAGCTGTCATCATAGAGCTGGGAAGTAACTACCCATGTCAAGAAATGTTTGCCAAGGCAAACTGGTCAGTCACCCAGCTAGTTACTGGACTAGACTCACAAGTATCTCGAAACAGAAGGTCCCAAACTGAACTGACTGTCTTCTAGTTCACCCTCCTTCAGCTTCCCCCACAACCTTCTGCCTGAGTAAGACAGAAACCCTCACTGGTGCACCAGTGATGACTTCAGTTACTACTATTTTCTCCTTCTCCTCCTCCTTCCCTCTCCTTTCCTCCAGCGCCTTTGGTGAGACAGTCTCATTATGGACTATATAATTTACAGTCGCTGTATAATCCAGGTTGGCCTTTATCCCCAGGTTCTGCCTCAGCCTTCAATTCCTGGGATCACAAGCACACACCACCCCATCCAGCTTAACCCTTGACGTCTCCCATTTATCCATAGTCACTTGTGTGTGCCATCAGGTCACAGCGTCATCCCTCAATCCACCCACTCAGTGACCACGTGGGTCTGTGTCCACCTCACACTTCTCCAGTCTGTTCTCTGACTGGTGGTCAGTCATCTCTTCAAATTTTCATCTTGTCTCTCAGAACGCCTCAGGTCCCTCAGTATATTTCTGATAGAGCGCAGATTCCCACGAGATCTTCTCAGGGCTGTCCTGGCACCTTCCTCCTGCCTCACTTCCACTGAAGACTCTGAACCCTTGAGGCTTCCTTGCCGCAGACTGTAGTGTCACTTCGTATTGCCCTGGAGTCTTCCCTACTTCTCCAATGAAGCCCAGTTCCCTTGTGCATGACTTCCCATGGGGGTAGCCACTCTATAGGAAATGCATGTATGGATAAAAGTTATTAAGGTATTAGGACATTTGTATAATAACTCTAATGCATTGGTCCGTTTGCATAATAACTCCATTCAGGGTGCTCAGCTTTCCCCTAGCTCCTGACGTAATTGTATCCAGATCAAAGCTTGGATATACTAGCTGAGCCCTGGGAAGATTGAGTCCCTGCAGTCTACAGTACTTTACCTGCGCTGACACTAGAAACTGGCTCAGCATACAGGGTCTATACCACAGCTTCTCCTTTGCACCTTCTACGAAAGTGAGGCTGGTTTTTCAAGTTTGACAAAATGCCTTGTTAGAACTCTGCCCTTTCGAGTTGAAAAGAGCAGGCCCTGCCTTTCTGTCCTTGAGAAGCATGCCCACAAGTGCACACACAACTTAGACTAAGAGCCTCCCTAGACCTCAGTGGAAAAACCGCAGCCAAGTATCCCCAGTAGAAATCTTGGGATTCCTTCAAGTGTATTGAGATTTTGTTAGAAATTGAATGGCCAGCGTAATCCATCTTCCTTGTGAGGAAACACCCAGATAAAGAGCCTAGGCCTGGCGGCATTAGCCATTAGAGGAGCAGCCCCTGAATCAATACACTACAAGTCTGGTTGTGCACTCCTGCTGTGCCTGGTGGTAGCAAAGTGGCCTCTGGCTGACAAGCGCAGATGGTAGCACCCTTTGCCCATGGGTGAACATGCCCAGGTAGTAGCCCTGACCTCTGACACTGTGGCCTTGACCTCTGACCCTCCTTCCTGACCAAGGGCAAAGGGCTCTCCTACATGGACTCCAGAGAGATGGGGTGGCTCCGACCCTTTGTCTGTAAAACACCATTACATGTTGTTGATGCACACAAAGAAAAGCAGCTATCCTTTTGTTTTTCAGATTTTCCAAATGTGGTCATCGAAGGAGTTCTTCACGGGATCTTTTTCTCTCACCTACAGCCCAGGTAGAAAGGCTACCGGCTGGAAGAAGCTGCAGCAAGTGTCAATGCCAACGGCAAGAAAAATCGATATCTCTACCAAGTTAACCGAAACTACGTGACACAAGAGCTCTAGCTATAGTGGGAAAATTCACAGTCCTAGCTCCCTTTGGAACAGGGACATTTCTATTAGAATGGTGCTTTTAAAATTAGAAACCGGACCAGGGCGGGGTCAGTTTAAGACCAATTATTTGAGAAGTGAAAGGGAGAGAGATTACAAGGGAAGTCGGGAAAAGGAGGCCACAGTGGATTACTGGGAGTGCCGAGTGTCACAGAACAGAGCCAGGCTCTGCTTCAGCCGCGCTATCTGCTAATTGGATATCATAATAGCCCGCCCGAGTGAGGCTGACACTGAGCAGCTCCGCGGCCTTCTGTTCAGACCTTGGGCACGCCCACCTTTGCGCCATGGGAGTTTTCTCATCTGGGATACTGTATTCTGGAGTGTGGGCGCCTGAAGAGTATCCTGGAACCCACTGTGCCGGACTGAAAATTCAGTTACACTGACCGTAGAATGCATTTTCATTTCCATTACGGACGAGATGCCTCCCACCTACAGATCAGCCGCCAGCATCGGGGCTCGAGGTGAAACGGGGTGTTTGGGACCACTCCTGAGAGCACTCTAGAAAGGCTCCTCCGAAGACCGGCTGACACCCCTGGCAAAGTTCCAGGGGCCGTTCCATGTAGAAAGTATGTACTCTAAACACTAAAATCATACGCCCAAGAGTGGGGCATGGGCGTCAGTGGCCATCATAGGAGCAAACAGACTGTGGCAGTGCTCCCCCACGGTGTACACCCACGCCGCTGTCACAGGCTCTGTTCCGGTTCCTCCTCGACTGACCCCGTGTATGGATTAAAGTGAGTTAGATGCTCGATGCTGTCCCTCCACTGGATGTCACAGAGGTCATCTTTCACCCGGTGACGGAGCAGAGCCTAGGCCCTACCTGTGTGTGTGCTGACGAACAGCCTACTTATGGTTATGAATTTTCATAAATTTCAATGTGGGAGGAAATATTTACAATTAAAATACCATGTCATGAATTTTTATTAGATTGAAAGCCTGCTGCAAACTTTTAAAAATAACATTTTTATGATGGATTGTGTAACCACATGTTGGAAATAAAGTAACCAAGTGTTATCAAAAAAAAAAACCCAACTAAATAGTGAAGAACTAGAGATACTTTTTAAAATGTTTTTATGTTACTAGCTATTTTGAGTTAAATAAAAACAAACAAAAGTAAGTATTTGAATTTGTCTTTTCCCAGAATTTTACTGGAAACGCAGATTATGTCTCTTTCCACATATGCACAGAAATACAAGCGCTGTCACATTTTGCATCCACGTGGATTTCTGATCTGGTGGGTGGTAAATGACCTCATCCATTATTACGCTAATGGATTCTCATTAAATACCTCACGATTTACCAAATTAAAAAATGTAAAAAATAAAGACCAAACATATACTGGTATGCTACTCGAAATATTTTTTTAGCTGACAGTGGTGTCTCATGCCTGTGATCCCAGCACTTTTGAGACAGCTGCAGGAGGATTGCTATAAGTTTAAAGGCATCCCAGTTTTGATAGCTAGTTCCAGGTCAGCCAGGGCTACATAAAAGACCTAGTCTCAAAACCAAGACAAAGATAAATCATTCTTTTTTGGAAATTAAATTGCATACGAGCAATGGCCTTTTATTTTATTAGTCGTTTTAAATGTGACATATGTCTCAGAGGTTAAAGGCAGCTCCAGAGCGCTGGCTCCTCTAACAGGTCCTGAGTTCAATTCCCAGCACCCCCGTGGGGCTCACAACCATCTGAACCATCAGTACTGTGGTCACGTGAGAGCTGTGTGTATACATGAAGACGAAACACTCATAGACATAAAACACATAAATAAATCTTTAATAAAATGAAATAAGATTTTGGAATATAATCTTATCACTTGGTGTTCTTGCAGGAACTTTAAAACACTAAAGGTCTTTTAAGCAAAGAAGAATGTATTCCTAAAGCTGAGAAGACCTGAGTTGATTCCCCAGGACCCACGTCAAAGGCCTGACAGCACGCTCCTGTGCAGACACTGGAGAGGTGGAGATGGGAGGATCCATGGAGGCTCTCTGGCCAACAAGCCTAATTAAACCAACAACTTCCACCATCATTGAAAGACCCTGTTTCAAAAACTAAATTGAGAGCCATTGAGTAAGACATGTAGAGTGGACCTCTGGCCTCCACAGGCCTGCACATACACACAGGGACACATACATACCAAAATCAAAACAAAAGGCATGATTTGCCGGTCAGTTTACACAGCCCAGAGCCATAGGAAGTTGACTTTCCTCTCACAGCCTCCCATGTGTTCTACTTCATGTCATCCCCGACTGCAATGGATTCTGGGAAGAAGCTGGTAGCCTTCTGGTCAACACAGATCAGGACACACTGGATAGATGGTAACATATATATCTATGGTTGGAAATATAAAAATATAAAAGGGTATATAAAGAAACCCTTCTCCCATACCATCTTTTGAATATCCTAGCTCCCTCCTGTGAACAATCATGGGACTTAGCTTTTCTATGTAGCGCTTTGAGAGAGAATACCTCCGGAAGCAAGAATACATTGTCCATCTAATGTTTTGTGCTATAGTATTTTTCTATGTTTATGAGTGTTTTGCATATATGTATGTGTGTCTGTGCAACACACAGCCTTTCCTGATGCCCTCAGAAAAGTGTCAGATCCCAGGAAGTAGAGCTTCACATGGTTGTGAACCACTTAGGGTGCCGAGAACTGAACCCAGGTCCTCTCCAAGAGCAACAATGCTTTCAGTTCCTAAGCCATCTCTGCAGCTCCATCATCTAAAGTGGATGCATCCTGTTTCCCCTTTTTACAAACATGGTAGCCTCAATGCCCATCTTTTATACATGTCTTCATTTAATGACGCATCTTGACAGTCTACGTTATTATTTCTCTTTACAGTTGTAAACCTCTGCTTACGCAACCAGTACTATATTTGTGAATATGCGTTTTCTACTATAAAAATACCACAGACAACTTTGCATACGTGTTCTACACACATGAATTTTAATAATAATTTTCAAAAAATTATCACAACTTTCGTATAAAAACCAATGTATAGATGCACACTTAACAGTATTATTGGGTTCTGTTGGTCACGTGTAAATATAATATTTTACTCTTGAGTTCCATCTCGCATGGCTGCATTGCTATGCAGGTTGTGCACTGTACAGGACCACAGCAGGCCATATGCACACTGAGTCATGCCTGAAGCTCTGTGGGTGGGGAAGTGATTAAAAAAAACTGGATCCATTCAAGGCATAGCAATAGATTCCTGAGCAATAGAGAAGGAAAGGAGCAGAGGGCAGAAGGAGAAGAGAAATTCCATTGCCACATGAGCCAGGATATAGGGCAGCCCCTCCTGCTTCCCCCACATGGCTGTTGACTGACGTTCTGCCCACCTGTCCCCTGGTGCTCCTTCTATGCAGAGCTGCTCTCCTACCTCACCTTGGTCCTGCTCATTTGCGTCCTGGCCCTGGTGTCCTTCCTTCTGGTATTCCTGCTGCCCTTCAAAAGTCATCCGCTCATGATCACCGCTACCTGGCAAACCCTGCATTTGTAAGCTCTCTGTGGAAAGAGGGAAAAGCCCCACAATTACAGTTTGGAGAAATAATCACACTTCAGAAACAACAAAGGGCTTCCTTCTCTCTTGTTAACTTTGATCAGTGGGAACTGGCTGCTTCAGTACTTTGTCCATTCTTGCACATTCCCAAGGGGCACATAAAGAACGTAAAGAAGCTACTAGTACTATGTGTTGCATTTCTGAGGGAAATAGGATAACGACTCCCTAAAATTTACACAGAATTTCCGTAGGAGCCAGTGGTTCTGGAAATGAGAGCAGTAGGCCTGAAGATGGCATTTGTGTATCTCTGATCACAGAACTGTGTACAATAGCCCAACGGAGGGAGGGCCTGAGTACCCATCAGTAGAGAAGCAGGTGAAAAACAGCTGAGTTCTTAGGTGTGCCGTACGGAGGAACCTTGAAGACATAACTGAATAAGCTATCGTGGAGGATGAGTACAGTACGATTCCATTTACATTCAGAGTAGTCAGATTCCCCGACAGCAAAATCTATTGGTGGGTGTGCCCGGGGCTGGGGGAGGAAGGTGTGGGAAATTAGTGTAGTGTGACTTTCTTTGGAGAAGATGACAGTTCTGGAGATGAATGGCTGACAACATGGACGTGCTCAACACACAGCACTGACAGTGACCAGAATGATTGATTTCGTTGTGTGTCCTTTGCCTCATTGGGGAACAACGCAAAGAGGTCTGGGGCAAGTGGAGCTCTATGAGTACAGACAGAGTACGCCATTGGTGCTCTCTGCCATGAGTGCAGGAGTTTTGACACATCCTCACTTCCTACACAGTCATGGAAACCTCTAAAATTCAAACTGGATTCAAAAATCATGTCAGCTAGAGCCATGTATCAGAACCATTTAGGATTCTGAGCCAGCCTGGGCCATCCCATCTGAGGGGTTAGATCCATACAACTGACTGACACACACTGGTCGGAAGTGCTGTTAGGAATTAGCTTAAGCCTCTCTTTAAAATACTTTTGACTTATTCCTTGGCAGTTCCGTACACATATGCAATGCATCATTGGTGTTTATAACCCAATCCCTCTTCCCACTCCTCTCAGGCCTCAATACTGCCTACATATGTGTTCTCTTAATTAACACACTGATTCTAACGCATGCTGCCTTCATGGGCCTGTGTGTGAAGATCTGCTGGTAGGTTCCTGCCAACTTGACAAAACTAGAGTCTCCTGGGAAGAGGGAAGCTCAGTTGAGGAGCTGCCACCATCAGACTGTACTGTGAGCAAGACTGAGGTAGTCTCTTGATTAATGGTTGTTGTGAGATGGTCTAACCCACTATGGGCAGTGCCACCCCTGAGCAGGTGCTCCTGGGTTGAATAGGAAAGTCAGTTGAGTGGGCCATGATGAGCAATCCAGAAAGCACTGTTCTATGGTCCACCTTCTACTCTCTTGAGCTCCTGCCTTGACATCTCTCAATGATAGTGATTGGGATGTGCAACCTAAATAAACCCTTTCCTCCCCAAGTTGCTTTGGGTTGTGGACTTTTTCACAGCAACAGAAAGCAACGTTGGACAGGGGCCATCCACCCTGTCACGAGCAACCCACCAGCAGCCCCGGGCCCAAAGAAAAACGACTCCTCCCCTTTCAGCTGCTGCAATTGGCCACGTCATGTCCAGAACACACAACATCTTACATTCCTTCTGCCCTGAGCTTTGGGAGAGAAGGTTGATATAAATGTCACATTTATAGCTGAGCACTTGATAGTCATTCATTTGAAGCCCTTTGGCCAGCTATGTGTCTCTCTGTTAACCACTGCCCACTGCAAGCCGAAGCTCCCTTGACAAAGGCAGAGAACAGCGTTAATTTATGGGTATAATTGTAAATATTTAGAAGGCAGTTTGACGATATGTCCATTTAGAAAAATGATAAGTTCTCCCCATGGGCCTGGGACCTATACCATGAACTTTTCACGAGATTCACAGTCCAGACATTAGTGCCTTCCTGTACAGCAGGCTTCAAATCCAACCACGAAATCAGTCGCCTCCATTATAGCCATGTCACCATTACACCACTGGGTACCGCTGGCCTTGCAGGTCAGTATTGTAACATACTGGACCATTGATTACTTCTTACCCAGAAGCCTACCTACATAGTACCTTGGGTACTATACAAGCTCACCAACAGAGAGGAAGTTCCAGATCAGTTTCAGTTTGATGTCTCAGTGTCCCATAATCAATGTGTGTTACGTCATCAGTAACAGGGTTGTTCTATCTTGCTATACTGGGCACTTAAGATTATTAGCAATAATCTGTGTTCTTTTGGGGTACTCTGAGGCCTTCTGACCTATAAGTTTAGCATCTTGAGAAATTTATCTCCCCCTTTCTCTTCTCTCATCTCTTCTCCTGTTCTCTTCCCCCTATGCCTCAAACTCTTCCTCTACTCTCTCTGTGAGTCTTTGTGATAATCCACTGTGTTGCCTCTGCTGGCCTTGAAATCTTGGGCTCAAATGATCCTCCTGCCTCAACCTTTTGATTAGTTAAAACTGCAGCCACCTGCCACTGCACCTGGCTGAGCATATAATATGCTAAATTTCCTTTCACAACTCTAGAATCCACCATCCAAAAACACATATTCAAGTCAGGATGTTGTATGTGGCCATAGGAAGAGACTCTGAAAAAAATCTCAAGGGCGATTGAGAGGTTTGAGGAACATTCTCATTGAATGTGAATGTGGTTATCTGAGGGAAGTTCTGTATTTACTTTGGTAGCCATTCGTTCAGTGAAGTACATTTGAGTCCCTCCAGTATGTTAAGACACTGTGGTAGCCCTCTGAATAATGGAGATATGATTTCTGTTTCATGAGCTGTCAACCATTTGCTAAAGAGTGTCTTCCACTGTGCTGTGCCGGGGAACAAAGTTCAGACTGTCCCTCTCTGCAAGTCAACATCACATTGAGTCTGTTTCGGCTTTATTTTTTTGCTGATAATTGTAGATTTTCGGTTGATCAGAGAACCTCGGGGAAGTAGCTGCCACTAATTCCAAACTGAAGTGTCTACAGCCTTTGTTTTCTGCCTATGTAGATACATCCTGACAGCCAGAATGTTAATAGTGGGACAGCATGTATTTTTGTGGGAAGGGGAGGAGAACGTAGCAACTATAAAGCTACTGGGATAGATTTAACCTAGTAAAAGGATGTGAAAGCATTCTTGTAAATCTGACCTGCAAATGTGACCCACTCTTGCCCTCTTGTCTGTCAGCAGTCTGCCTTGTTCCTAGCTATGATGTCCACTCCACTCGGATGCGCCAGAGCTTCTCCCGTGCCTGTTGTAGGACTGGAGTTTCCCACGCTTCACCCCGTTGCATTCTGTTTTAGACAGCGTCTTGCTACACATAGCTATAGTTGAAGCTCAGCGATTCAAAGTAGTAACAAGTAGCAGTGCGTTTTGGGCTGGTAGCCTCTGAGAAAGTCCTGGCCATAGATGGCGCCTTTGAAGCCTTACGAATCTGTACTCAGTCATCCACGACATCATGATGAAGGTCAAGCTAGAGGAAGAAACAGCCTGACTCGGGCCACCAGTTTATTTTATTCTGCAGAGCTCAGGCCAGGCCACTTTCCAGCCAGCCTTGTCTTTGTCGTTTTAGAACTCTGGACTATGGGTGTCTTCTGTTCAGATTGGCTCTTACTGTGTAATCCAACCTGGCCTTGTAACCCCTCCCCTCACCTCTGCTTCTGGAGTGCTTCTGTGGCTATAGAATGTGCTACCACATCTGACTGGGGTTGCATAGCCCTCCTCCAGCTCTTTATTTTTTTGCACACTGTTTTGTGCTGATACCTGTTTCTGGCAGCCATGGCCTTCCAGTTCCCTGCATGTGCCAACTCTACTCTTTCCTGTGTTTCTTTTGTACATGGGGAAGACTAAGCTATGTCAGCAACTCCTCACCACAGGTCACAGAGCCCACTGTGGTGCCTCCACACCATATCATGATGCTCTCAGTGGCTTCTGAAGTGCAGTTTGTACAAGCAGCATGTGCCTGTTTTTAAGAATCCAGACTCACATGGACAAACCTGTGGAACTTGCCCTCTGGAAAATGACTCAGACCTGACAAGACCCGAAGTGACCCTGAATCCTGACGCACTGTGAACCTCAGGGAGCACAGTCCTGGGCATTTCTATTTCTACTTGAATTGAAATGATATCCAGTCGGTTTTAAATTTAAATTCATTTTGACTTGAGAGTGAGAAATCGTCACACCTGTAAGCAACATGAGTGGACATAGAGTCAACTATTGGGGTGGCTAAAGGCCTCCAGCAGAAGACCCAATCCTTCAGAACATTACTGGGATTGGACAAAACTGTTAAAAATACTCGATTTATTTAAATCACATAGTTAATTTTGTTTGCTTGTGAGACAGGCTCATTATGTAGTCCTGGCTGGCCTGGAACTTGATAGGTCAACCAGGCTGGCCTCAAATTCACAAAGATCTGTATCCTCTGCCTCCTAAGTGCTGGAATGAAAGGCATTTGCCACCACAGTCAGCTGAGGATTTTTTGAGACAGGGGCCTGCTAGCCCTCTTCATGTAGCTTAGACTCACAGTGTACCCAGGCAGGCCTTAAACTTCCCATCTCCTGAGCAGTTTCCTCAGGGCTACGGTTATGGTTGTGCACTGCCACACCCAGATGGGAAGGTACTTGAAGTATGCTAGACGATGAGAGAGCATCCACTCAGAAATGATCACCTTTTGCATGAACTTGTGTACCTGTGTATCACAACCATTTCTCCTTGTCCTCCAAAGAGGACAAGGTGTCTTTCTGAATGCTTGCTAGTCTTCCGAATGTAGATTTGATTTCAACAAAGTAGAATCCATGCGTTCATGGGCCTTACAGAATAGTGTGATGTTGTCTGGTGAATAGCCCCTTTTAGTGGCAAAGTATGAGTAGTGCCCAGAGACAATTGATGTAAGCACAATCCAGACTTGGGCAGTCAGAAATCTCCTACCCGGTACAGGCTGGAGGGAGACCCGCTGTTTCTCATTGGGCCTGGCCCAGCCCAGCATGGGAAGAGAGCAGATGCTGCAGAGACCTGAGCCCAGTTAGGAGAGAGCTCCATGGCTTCTCTGGAAGTCAGCTGGTTCATGTGGAGGCCGGTGAGGTCAAGGATCAAACCCACTGACTAGGCTGTCAGGCTGTGGTGTCTGGCTATAACTTTATACCGGAAAACCAACAATGAGTTCTTCACAGGAGGTATGACCAAGTCTTTAATAGCATGTGTTTGTTAGATATTAAAGTTTTATAGATGTTATCTGTGCGTGTGTGTGTGCATGCGTGTGTGTGCGTGTATGCGTGTATGCGTGTGTGCATGTGTACACATGAACTCATACATGTGAAATGTCTGCATGTGTATATATGATATATACATTTGCCCCTTTGATGGAGGGACCAAGAGAGCATGTCAGCTGTTCTGTTCTATCATTTCTTACCTAATCCACTTCAGACAGGGTCTCTCACTTGTTGCTGAATTTTTCAATCTTAGTAAATCCATATAAAGGTACATAATCCAGATATTTTCATTACAAGCCATATGCCTAGATCGGGCAGATCTAGGGCTACACTAACTCAGTCCCCAGCTCTGATGCCCCTTGTTACTTGCTGTTTCTCTTGGCCACACGCTTCTAGTCCAGGGCAGCTCTTCCTCCATCAGCTCCCCCAACTCCTCCAGTCCCACCTTCCCTTCCATCACCCAATCACAGGTTCTAGCCTTCTGTTGACCAGTTAAGTTGGGGAGAAGGTTCAGATGGCATTGCTTGAGTATGATGGTCTGTTGTCGGGGCAACCAGCTCTTGAGGGACCAGTAGTAGCGTTAGTATAGAAGCAGCATCAGAACAATCCACTACACTCACTAGGCCTGGGCTTGCCAGTATTCAGCTAGGCTAGCTGGACAACCATCTTCCTGTCTCCAGCCCAGCTCGGGACTGAGGTATATGCCCAGGCAGCCATCCACAGCTTGCTCATAGGCACTGACTGGGGATCTAAACTAAGGGCTTTCATGCTTGCACGAAAAGCTGTCTTACCCACTGAGTCATTTACTTAGGCAGAAACTTGAATTAAAAAAAAAAACAACTTGTCAAAAGTTCACAGGCATTAATTCACAATTTCACAGCAATTCACAATTTAGAATAACATTCATAATCCCTAATCTGAAAATCTTCTTAAATTTGAAAATGTTCTTAAAATAGTACTTTTTAAAAAAATTAACTGTTGTGGGATATGATATTGAGAGACTGGGAAGGGTGCCACCCTGCCATTGACTGGCAGCAGCATGCCACACAATGGGCTGTTTGCTGCTGACACTTACAGCTCCCACCACCCAGGTGTCCCTGTCCCTGTCTCTGTTGACTTAACACTTACCAAGCTGGATCTATAAGCCCGTCAGTCTCCCACTCAGAAAATAAAAGAAGGTTGGTGCACTGGCTGGTTTTGTGTGTCAACTCAACACAAGCCGGAGTTATCACAAAGAAAGGAACATCCCTTGAGGAAGTGCCTCCATGAGACCCAGCTGAAGGCATTTTTCTTAACTACTGATCAAGGGGGGAAGGGCCCATTGTACCCTGGGCTGGTAGTCTTGGATTCTATAAGAGAGCAAGCTGAGCAAGCCAGGGGAAGCAAGCCAGTAAGTAACATCCCTCCATGGCCTCTGCGTCAGCTCCTGCTTCCTGACCTGCTTGAGTTACAGTCCTGATTTTCTTTGGTGATGAACGGTAATGTGGAGGTGAAGGTTGAATAAATCCTTTCTCCAACTTTTTTTTGGGTCGTGGTGTTTGTGCAGGAATAGAAACCCTGACTAAGACGGTTGGCATTCATTTTGTTTTGTTTTGTTTTTATAATCTTTGAAAAATAGTTTTTTTAAAAAATAAAGGGGGTAAAAGAAAAGAATCTAACAGTTGAATGTTGGTATGTGGCAATTTTTACACAGGATGGTTAAAAATTCAGGCCTAATCTTTGGTTCATGATTTTGACTATGTCCATCAAGTACAAGGGAGATATAAACCCTCCTTAGGAGCACAGATCGGAATGAGATCTACTTGCTCTAGAGAAGCTTCTAGTCCAGGGAAGGGATAGACACCTCCAAAAAGTGATTGATTAAAACTGGCACCAAGTCGTCTAGGCAAGGCTTCCACGGGGGCCACAGTGAGTCCTGTGGAAGGTCAGGAGTGGTAGAGGAGTTAAGGGTTAATCAAATCTCAAATCTTGGGTTTCCCTGATGCGGCTGACCAAGCTTCACTTCTGTTCTCATGGGTGCTGGCACAGTACAATTCCTGACATCATAAGAAACAGACCCATCCTTCAAAACCAGGTGAAAGAGAAGAGCTTGTATTTTCACATGTCAAAACTTACCTAATGAATGGGACATAGGATAACTTGCTAATTTTAAAGGTCCAGGGTACTCCAAGAACAGAGTCCCTCCTTCCCTGAGAAGCTAGAGAATATGGGCACTGAACGATTCCTCAGAATCCTCAGGAACAGGTACTAGACAATCTCTTGTGCTCGTCCTTTCTAACTTGGGCCTGCCAGAATGGCTCCCCTTAAAAATAGGGCGGTGTAAATAGGGAGGTCACTTTCCTATCATTTTCCAATACTTACACAATCTACATTCATAAGTACATCCCGGTGTGGCCTTCCGACTCTCAGAGCAGGCATTGGCCATGAAGGAGCAGGGGACTGCAAATGTACCCACTGGGAACAGCCTCAGCACAGCCTTTCTGCACCAAACAAACAAGGAAGGCCCCAGTTGCATCCATGTGCTTGTCTGGAACCCCTAATGAGGATAGAGCTGCAGACAACAAGCTCTGAACTTTGGTAACCCGTGTTCCTACCGCCACAGTCAAAATCTACACACTGTGAACATGGCTGAGAACTAGCTACCAGGGTGTCAAACGAAATGCTCCGCCTCCCCCAAGTAGGCACTAAAAGGGATGTTTGTATGTTGGACATATTGGGTCCTTCATGGCTCCCAAGCATCCTGATTCAAACAGTGCCAGGAGAAAGCTGCTGCTGTTGGGTTTTGAGGTGCATTTTACTTTGTCTTCTAATATTAGTCACATAGACCTTTTCCTGCCGCTATTCCTGTGCCAAGCCACCCCAATTCTGGATTAGTTACAGCTGTTTTTCCACCACGTTGGCATATCACTAGCAAGTTTGGGACTATGTTGCATCACAGCTAAAGCTTGCTCTTGGCCAAAATCTCCATGAACTGAACTTCAGAATTAACTAAAAGCTGTTCTGTACTTAGTGGCACCCAAATTTTCCATTACAAAATACTGTTTTCACTCTTCCTTAAGTTGAAAAAACACAAAAATGCCTTGAGGGGTATTTGAATTTCTAAACCTCCTAGATCAAAGATTGCTTTGCCTGTCTGAATTATAAGAATGTTGAAAAATAAAACCAATCCCCTTGTAAAAACCCCACCATGTTTTTGCCTTTTGGTAACTCAAACCGGCTGAACAGAGAAATGAGGTTGGTCGACTTCTATTCAAAAAATAAAAAAAATCTAAGAATTCACCAAAAATGAAGTAATTGATAATCCCCAAAACTGTCACTCCAACGAATGTAATCCAAGAATAAATTCGACCAAGCACTTAGTTGATGATCCAGAAAATTACTAACTAGCACTGGTCGAGAGTGAAGCAGACTGTGGCTAATACGCCAAAATGTTTTAAATTGTTAAAGTGATTCTAGACTAAATTGAAATAACTTGGGCTCGGGGATGGTGTCCAGTGTAATTTTCCATTGAGTCTATACCTCCACACACAGTCACACATGTGCCCTTTTATCATCAGGATCAGCAAAATAATGAAGTGTTTACTTCAGAAAAAAAAATGGCTGCAGAACATGCTAGATTAGAAAAGGCAAGAGATGGGGCCAGTGAGATGGCCAATAAGGTGGCTGAGGACGTGAGTTCCATGCACAGAACACACAGTGGAAGGAGAAAACCAGCTCCCGAGATCTGTACACACACATGCATGCACGTGCACACACTAGTGTAATTTGTTCAAAAAGCCAGTTCCTACATTCCTACTGATCAGTTTGCTGGTGTTTCCAGATGAAGCCTGGCCCTCCACATATAAGAAATAAATTCCTTTGGGTAGGGCTGGGTGTCATTAGCTGATCGGTCATCTGGCTCAAAGATGTGGTAATTTATTGCCAATGCTCTCATAATTCATTACTTCTAAGATGAACTACTTTTCCCCTTGTCACTGGAGAGGTGTGGCTTCTGTCGTACTGATTAAAACCTAGACGGCAGCTACAAGCCAAGGCATACATTCTTATGCACAGGATCACCTTAGCTTATGTGCTTCCTGATGCTGGAGACTGCAGGCACTTTTGCCTCCAGAGGGCATTTGTTTCCAATTTCCTCTTGTTGCCTCTACTTAAAATATCGGAGTTTCGTTATTACCATCATTAAATGGACCCTACGGAATGCCTGGAGACCTGAGCAAAGTAGAACGTATATGACAGATGAGAGCCAGGAACGCCACCATTCGCACCCACCGTGTAAAGCTGCACTGTGTTCTGTTTGCTTTAAGCAGTTGTCTTTACATACTCGGGGGTCATCCTACATTTTTACTTCTCATTACATTTACTTATTTATTGTGCTGGGGGCAGAGCAGAGGCACGTGCCATAGCCATTTGGAGGTCAGAGGCTATGCCGATAACTTGCAACGGTTAGTTCTCTTCTTCTGCTGTGTGGGTCGAACTCAGGTCTCCAGGATTGACAGCAGATGCCCTTACCCACGGAGTCATCCTTGGTGATCAGGATTTCTGCTCTTACAAACCACCAATAAGGGGCTGGTGATGTAGCCTGTTTCGTAGACTGCTTGTCTAACATTCACTAAGCCTGGGGTTTGAGCCCTAGCGCTAGGAAAACCTGATGTCGGATCTCAGAATTTGGGGAGGGTAGAAGCTTGAGGATCAGAAGTTCAAGGTCATCTTCAGCTATATAGCAAGTTCAAGACTAGCCTCGGGTGCATGATGCCCCATCTCAAAAGTTAAAAAGACAAACCCACCATAAATACCAGCCTTAATGGCTGATGCCATTTTGTTATCGGATAGATGCTTGATAAACAGTTGGGGGTTAAAGTTACTTCTGGTATATTCTTTTAGTTATTTCTAAGCCTTTGTGTACAAAAATGTTTTTCAATATTGCTCTGTTAGACAGAGAGTTCAGCTTGTATGTCAAAGGAAATCAATTTGTCCTGGCTTAAGCGAAAAAGTGATGTATTGGCTTGGTGGTGGAAGGGGGGGATGAATTGAAGAAGATACAACTGGATACAGAAGCTACAGGAGAGCTTCAGGAACACAAGTCTTCCCCTTTTCTCCATTAACCTTTAAGAATTTGCATACAAAGCAATGGGTGTCACGTATGAAACTTCAGTAATACACAGTTATATATAATATGTTATATATAAATATTTATACTGTTCTTATTTCCTCCTTTTTCATCCCCTTCTCTTTCTCTTCGCCCCAAATAACCCCTCTTTTGCATTGATATTGCGTGTAAGAATCTATCCTTTTTCCTTCTGGGCCTGCCTCTTTCCCTGATAATTTCATCTCCGTCTTACTACATTGCATCCATTACACAAAGGCGGCTGCTCTTTTCCTATTCTCCAGCTGATGCCCCGTGGCTGAGACGGATTAATATAACTGAGGTCCATCTCCCAGACCTGCACCATCCATTGACCCAGGTCTTAGTTAGGGTTTCTACTGCTTCAGTAAAACGCTACAGCTAAAAAGCAAGTTGGGGAGCAAGTTAGTTGACTTACACTTCCATATTGCCGTTCACCACCAAAGGAAGTCAGGACAGGAACTCGAACAGGGCAGGAACCTGGAGGCGGGAGCTGATGCAGAGACCATGGAGGAGTGCTGCTTAACTAGCTTGCTCCTCATGGCTTACTCAGCCTGATTTCCTGTAGAACCCAGGACCACCAGTCCACATCATAATGGACTGAGCCCTCCCCCATCAATCACTGAGAAAATGTCCCACAGGCCTGCCTACAGCCTAGTCTTCTGGTCGCATTTTCTCAGTGAGGTTCCCTCCTCTTTGATGATTCTAGCTTGTGTCAACTTGACATTAAACTAGCCAGGGCAGGCACTAAGCCACTGGGCATTGCATTTCAGCCTCTGGTATTTATTGGACCCACCTTTACTGGGGGGCCACTGTTCTTGACCCCTCTGCCCCTACACTTCTCCCAGTATTACATGGCTTGCTACACCATCAGTGTCTACAGTCCCAACTCATGCTGGTCCCAACTACCCTGCATTCTCTGGCTCTAGGTGTTTTTCTTTACCTAGGAGGTCTGTGTTGGTTGATTGAGAATGCTCCCAATAGGGTTCCAATACTTGAACACTTGGTCCCCAGATGATGGTGCTTTTTGGGGTGTGCCCTTGTGTAGGTTGATGTCGATATGCAGGTGAGGGCTGACACAAATTAGGCCAAGGCCATGACTGGACAGTAAAAAAGTAAGGGGGGGGGCGAAGTTTTTGTAAGGTGAGAGAGAACAGAAGGTGGGAGAATCAAGATGGAGACGGAGAAGGATGACCCAGGTCCGGGTGGTCTTGAATGGCCCTAGGTAGTTATGTATATTTCTTAAGGGATGGATTTCTATAGGTAAATTTATCTTATCTAGGTGGGTGGTTTATATCCTTATCAATGGGTTGTGAGTTTATTGTGTGGATATATTGTGGATTGAGGATTAACATATAAATCTGATTGATAATTACAGCTTATTGAGTCATGATTTCACCAGGTAATTGGGAGTTTATACCTTTACCAGGGAGCAGTTGCAGGGAATGTAGGCAGAGTCCAGAGGCATGGAGCCACAATAGGCCAGCCCCATGCTGGACTTTTAGAGACTTGATTTACCAGGTAGCTGGAACCAGAGAGTTTATGGCTAGTAGAGAGCTGCCGGGGGAAGATACTAACCAGAGATAAATCATGGTTAGTCCCATATGGCCATCTGGTGCCGGAACTAACTCTAGGGACCAGCATGGCAAGGTGCCACGCTGGAAAGGCTTGCGGACCGCCTGGGTCTGAGAGTACTTGGGGGCAGCGTGGAGCCGCTGAGATAAAAGTACCCAGCAGTGCCATGTGGCCCAATGGTGCTGGCACTAGCGTGGGATAAAAGGTTCTGCCACCATTTTTAAACATTTACCGCAACAGCCTTGCTGGAGGAAGGAGATCCGTGGGGTTAGGCTTTAAGGTTTAAAAGCAAGGCGCCAACCCCAGTTCACTTTCTCAGCTTCCTGCTCGTAGTTTAATTTGTGAGCTCTAACCTTGTTGTTCCAGTTGCTGGTCTGCCTGTTGCCACACTTCCGGTGTGATGCTGATGGACTCCTCTCTCTGTAAATGTAAGCCCCAATAAACCTTTCCTTCTATAAGTCACCCTGGTTGTGTTGTTTTATCATAGCAACAGAAAAGTAACTAATGCAGGGTCCACCCGCCTTGGTCACCTCCCACTTTCTTCATATCTTAGTGCAAACTTGATCCCTCTAGAGACTCATAGGAAGCTGCTTTAAGGGGGTTCCCCACCCCTCCCTGGCAACATTCATTCATCCTTATCTCTCTGATCTTGCTTTAGGCTGACCTTCCCTCTTCTCCACTAGAATGTCAACTGCATGAGAACCATTTCTTTGTCTGTTGTCATGTCCCAAAAGTCAAACTAAGATCTGATACAGTCTGTTATAGCAAAACCACACAATAAATATTATATATATTTTATATATATATATATATATATATATATATATATATATATATAAAGTAAACCATTCCCCAAGCACATCACAGTCTTCAGTACTAGCACTAGCAACCATGATGCCTGTGATGGTTTGTATATGCTCAGTCTAGGAAGTGGTACTATTAGAAGGTGTGGCCTTGTTGGAGTAGGTGTGGCCTTGTTGGAGTAGGTATGTCACTGTGTGTATGGGCTTTAAGACGCTCATCCTAGCTGCCTGGAAGCCAGTATTCTGCTAGCAGCCTTCAGATGAAGATGTAGAACTCTCAGCCCCTCCTGCACCATGCCTGCCTGGATGCTGCCATGCTCCTGCCTTGATGATAATGGACTGTACCTCTGATCATGTGAGCCAGCCCCAGTTAAATGTTGTCCTTATAAGAGTTGCCTTGGTCATGGTGTCTGTTCACAGCAGTAAAACCTTAACTAAGACAGTGCTTACTTATTCTTCAAACCTTGTTGGAAATCCCTTTCCCCCTTTTTAGATTTATTTATGTGTGTTTTGCCTGCATGTGTGTGTGTGTATCATGTGCATACTTGGAGGCTGTAGAGACCAGAAGTGGATGTTGGAGCCTCTGTAACTGGAGTTACAGACAGTTGTGACTGTGGGTACTGGGAGTAAACTGGGTTCTCTGTAAGAACAAGTGTTCCCAACTGCCGAACCATCTCTCCTCTCATCTCTTGCTGAGACAGTTTTCTTGTTGAAATGATGAAAGAGAGACTTCTTTTGACTCCTTACTGCCTGCCATAATTCTCTCTCCATCTAACTAGAGTTTGGCCTCTGCTATAGCCAAAGATGTCACACAGCCCTACACTGCACTGTCCCATTTCATCTAAATACAGCCTGAATCTTGACTCACACTACCAACTAAGATCTTATAGCAACTGGACTCAAGATGACAGTCTAAATCAGTGGTCCTCAGTTTGTGGGTCACAACCCCTTTGGGGGGTTCTCATCAGATATCCTGGATATCAGATATTTACATTATGAATTCATAATAGTAGCAAAATTATAGTTGTGAAGTAGCAATGAAAATAATTTTATGGTTGGGGAACTGTGTTAAAATCACAGCATGAGGAAGGTTGAGAACTACTGGTCTAAATGTTGAGTGAAATTTGGTGAATGATCAACTTATATGTTTGGTTGTAGATCCTGTGCCTTTTCATCTCTGGTGCTCTTCCAAAGGACTGGGGTCAATTTCTGACGCACATAAAGAAGCTCACAATTGTCTATAAACCCAATACCAGGCACACACATGCATGGGGTTGAGATTGGGGTTGGGATGAGGTCCAGTGACTCTTGTCGACTTCACGGGCACTACGCACACATGGTGCACAGACATACATGCAGACAAAACATCCATCACATAAAAATTAATAAAAAGATAAGCCTTGCAAAAAAAGTCAATTCATTTAAAAAGTATTTAATATAAAGAACATCAAAGCCCCAAAATGCTGGTGATACACAACATTTGATACTACTCCAGTTTCCCTTTACCCGACAAGAATTATTTGAACAGAAAATGCTAAGCCTTATTATAGTCCACCTTCCTCAAACAAACCCTCTGATCACCCAAATGGAGATCACAAGAAACCATGTGAGACTAAAAGACCATGTTTGTAAAAACAAATAGCCAATGAGAAGGTTTCTGATTTGAAAATAGCACCACTAGAAGAGAAGGATATGTCATTCAATTAAAGTACCTAAGCAGGAGTTGGTTTTTATTGTTGTTGGTATGCTTTTTTGAACAGGGTTCCACATAGACAAGGCTAGCCCCAAACTCACTATGTAGCCAAGGCTGGCCTTGAACTTCTGATCCTCCTGCCTGCACCTCCCAAATACTGGGATGACAGGTGTTTGTTGAGACATCTGGTTGTGTGGTTGATTTTTAAATCTTCATTGCAATCTAGACTGGGAAATTAAAAGAGAAAAAAATTTTTTTTTAACTACAACTTTAAGTAACTAAAGAGTCAAAAGACAGCTGGTGGATAGCAGATGAGCACATGGACCAGCCAGTGCATTCCCTGTTTTCCTCCACTTCTGTCACCAGTCAGGGACCTCAACCACAAAGGGTGTTTTCACATCTATCTTGCCGCTGTTGACAATGGTGCAGTCGGTAAGTGGGCGGTCATGGTCATCCGTTGCTTGAAGTTCTATGGAATGTACCACAGTCTGGAAAAAGAAAAACAGACCTGTGGCTCATCTGGTGTCCTCAGCTATGACAATTCACAGAAACAACCAGTCCAGTTCCAGAAGTACAGATGGGAGATGTTTGTTTGTTGTTACTGCTCTTCTGAGACAGGGCCTTGCATATCAAGCTGGCCTAGAACTGTCTACATCGCTAGAGATGACCATGGTCTTTTGATAGTCCTACTTCCACCTCCCAAATGCTAGGATGGGTGTTGGGCACACACACTGGTTTAAGTGGCATGGCGGATTAAACTCTGCACTTCCTGTATGCTCAGTAAACACTCCACCAATGGGGATACAGCCCCAGCCCTGGGACATACGTTTTATCCTTACAAAAGCCATGCAAGCTGAGAAGCACTGCTTTGCAAATAACTCCAGCACTCTTCTACATGCTAATATCAGTCTTCAAAACAATGCAACCATGAGTGGAGCCCCTAGGAGATTATCCTGGGATTTTACGTACATGGGCTAAAATATATATATAATACAACCCAAACACACAAACACAAACATATACAATGTACTATATATAATATATAGTATTTTAGGTGTGATATATATATATATATTTGTATATACATGCACGTGTGTGTGTGTGTGTGTGTGTGCGCGCGCGCGCGCGCAATCAATATCAATTCACTCAGGATAAAGTCTCTTATTTCTCAGAAATTCAAATAATATACATTTCCCAATTTCTTTACTAGTAAAACTTTATATTTGAAAAGACTTACCTAGTTTTGTATATACATTAGTCTACTAAAAGATATTTCTATTTAACTGCTACAACTCATTGTAATTATTAGCATGGGATTGGGATCAGTTTTAGCTTCACCTCTACCCTAGTCCAGGTCAGAAAGCATTTGTAAAAGTAGTCCAGACCCTGGCTTCGCTTCTCTACCGATGACCTAAACCAATTGTCTTGCAGTTGCATCTGCCATGGGTGTAATCTCAAGAAGCAGGGGCTCTAGACAGCTTCTCAGGGCCATGTGCCTAAGGTTCACACTGAAGGACAGAGGGCACTGTGACCAAGAAAGCTGTTTCTGATGAGTTCTCCAGAGTGTGGCTCAGGTCCTGGCCTTCGGTTGGGTGGAATCAAGACAGCAGTAGAAACTCGAGAGAACAGGAATTGATGAGATGCTGTGTAAACTCAGATGACAGAAAGCAGCTCCCATGCAAATGAAAGACAGGGAAATATCGGAGGGGGAAGGGAAGCCAGGGTTGGGGTGCTGTTCTATGTGTGTCAACCTGACACACATTAGTTACCTGGGAAGAGGAAACCTCTACTGAGGAACTACCTTCACCTGTGGCCATGTCTGCAAGATATTTTCTTCACTGTTGATTGATATGGGAAAGCCCAGCCCACTGCAGGGCCACCCTTGGGCAAGCGATCCTGGATGCCATGAGAAAGCAGGTTGAACAAGCCATGTAGAGCAAAACAGTAAGCAGCATCCCTCTATGGCCTCTACTTCAGCTCTTGCCTCCAGGTTCCTGCTTTGAGTTCCTACCCTGACATCCTACCTGGATGATGGGCTATAACCTAGAAGCCAGATAAAGCCTATGCTGGCTAGTTTTATGTCAACTTGACACAAGCTAGAATCACTGGAGAGCTTCACCTGAGAAAAGGCCTCCAAAAGAATGTACTATAGGCTAGTTTCTAGGGCTTTTCTTAATTAGTGATGGATGGGGGAGGGCCCAGCCTATTGTGGATGGTGCCATTCCTAGGCTGGTGGTCTCGGGTTCAATAACAAAAAAGCAGGCTGAACAAGCCATGTGGAGCAAGCTAGTAAGCAGCACCCATCCATGGTCTCTGCATTAGTTCCTGCCTCCAGTTCCCTGCCCTGTTTGAGTTCCTGTCCTGACTTCCTTCAGTGACAATCAGGAATGTGGAAGTATAAGACAAATAAACTCTTTTTTTCCCTCAGTTTTGGTTATAAGTGTCTCAGCAGACAAAGCATTTCCTCTCCCAGTTGCTTTTAGTCAGTGTTTTATCACAGCAACAGGGAAGCTAACCAGGATAGCTGGACACTTGGTTGAGGCTAAGAGAGCGGTTCTAGGCAGCTACAGGAAAAATCCTAAAAGGTGAGAAGACTGAGGATTTTCAGAAATGGGTTATAAATTTGGATATCTTTGTTATTCTTCAATGAACAACTATAATATAGATCTGGATCCTTTTAATATTATTTCTGATTATTATAATGTGTGTCTTTATATGTAACTTAGTATGTGACTTTGTCACATGAATACAGGATTTTTTGTTGTTGTTGGATTATTGTTTATTATTGAGACAAATCTTGATTTTAGCTTAGGCTGACTTAGAACTTTCTGTATAGCATAGCTAGTCTTGAAATCACAATGCTCCTATCTCCTGCCTCTTCAGTATTGGGGTTATAGTCATGTGCCACCATACTTGGCTATAATATTTTCATTTTATTTTATTTCAGAGACAGGATATCACTATATATCTCTTTCTAGCCTGAGACACTCTATGTAGACCAGGCTGGTCTCAATCCAGAGATCTGCTTGCCTCTGCCTCCTGAGTGTATTAGGATTAAAGCTGTGCACCACCTTCAGGCTAATATTTTATTTTAATTGTGGTAAGAAAAACATATAACAAAATACATATTGAAACATTTCTATTCTAGAGAGGAGCTTCTTAAGACTCAGGAGTAAACATTTCACAAATCTCAGAAAGTCCCTGAAATTTACAAGATTCACAAGTTACTTCCCCTAGGTTATACAAGGAATAACGACTGTCATAGGTAGGAAACTCTCAGGAACTTCTGGCAAGCCATGCAGAAAGCTCTAAGGTTGTAGCTTTTATGAGTAATAACCCATCTTGGCATGGGCTTTTCAGTGATGTAGCTGCCTTTGAGTCACCCATGCTACTTTAAGAAAACCCTCACCTAGACTCCTATAAGAAAACCCAGTAAGCTCATCGGTTTGCCAAGTTGGATTTCAGTAGAGTCACTACACTGGTTTGTTTTTAGTGCTCTATCTAGGGTGAATAAATGTTTGTCCATGTCTTCCCAAGAAAAGTCACAAAATGAGTATAAAGCTAAGTAATGTTTACATGCATGCAACCAGAAGTATTGTCAACTTGTAAAACTAAACTCTGTATTCATTAAATACCACTCTTTCTCTATTCCTGACAACTGTCCAATCTTCTTTTTATCTCTATGAATTGACTACTCTAAATATCCCATATAATTAAACTCATACACTATTTGTCTTTTTGTGACTGGATAAGGTTTCAAAATGTTTGTAAATAGATGAGATAGATAGATAGATAGATAGATAGATAGATAGATAGATAGATAGATAATATTTCATTGAACGCATATTATTCCTTGGTTTATGTGGTTATGTTTCTTAAATTAACTGAAATACCTAACTTATCCCATATCTGTTTCAATGTCATTAGCAATTAAAATACTATGCCATATACAATTTGTTCACCTTCAAAAACTCTATCCATCATGTAATGGGTATCTAAGAACACATTTGAAGATTCAATGAATGACTAATTTATTAATCATAAATATAAAGTTTTGGAAGAGAAAAAAAAAGATATTTCAAATTACCATCCCATCCAGAACTTTTCCAAATACCACATGTTTGCCATCCAGCCAGGCGGGCTTGGTCAAGGTGATGAAGAATTGGGAACCATTGGTGTCTGGTCCAGCATTGGCCATGCTGACCCACCCAATGCCATAGTGTTTCAGTTTGAAGTTCTCATCAGGAAATGTCTCACCATAAATGCTCATACCTGGGTAGGGGAAAAGGAGGGATGACAGCAGATGTAAAAGCAAACTCTTCAGAGAAACCTAAGTCTTTCATGTAATCAGAATCCCACAGGTGACAGGATTGAGAACGGGCAAAGGCAAGAAGTGAATGTGTACAATAAGACTGACCCATTAAGGAAAGAGATGACAGGGTCCGAACCAAACCAGGGAAGGACCTTAACATGGCACAGGATGAAAGTCCCCATGAACTCGAGCCAAAACTTGATGAAATGGGTCAGTGATTTCATTTTGAGGGAAGAAGGCATCTGAAAGCAGGGTGGAAAGGTCTCTGAGCTATGCTGGTGGTTCTGCCTCTGCCCTATGCTCAGGTGACTTTGGTCCTCGATCACTCGCATCTCAGCACCCACCCGGATAACTATGCACTGAGCACATACATTGGTTTGACTCCACATGGACCCCACAGAACAGGCCTTCTTAGTCCTGGTTTTTGCTGGGAGAGTTATAAAACTCTAGCAGAGCAGGATTGCAACATCTGGCTCTCGGACTCTAAGCCCACTGCTTTTTCTTGCCTCAGCATCAAGACTAGTAGCTAGTCTGTAAGCGACAGGCTTGCCTTTAGAGCCCGGAGGACACAGGATGATCAAAACTAGGAACACCCATGTCCTGGAATTCTAGGAAATTAGCAGCCACAGCAGGAGCCCTTTCCCCACAGCAGCAGTATGGACTGTGAGAAACACCCGTCCCGTGTTCTAGCACCCCAAGGGCCTGCGCTGCCCACCATTCCTGACAGTCTGTCTGCCCAGTGATTGCCAACCTCCAAACCCTGGCTCAGTGAGAAATACCAGAAGTGGAAACCAAATCCAAGAAGTTTAAAGCTGTTAGTCTAGAATATGGGTGGTAGTCTGGAGGATGGCTCTGCTTGGAGAGATCTAAGTTCAATAGTCCAAAATGTCCTCTCTTCCAAACTCAGAAAAATTTAACCTAAGAGCCACCAAACCCACTCCCCCACACACATTCACACACTGATCAGGGAAGGTAAAGAGGATAAAAACAGAAGAGAGAGCAAAGTAAAGCTGCCACTATTTCTGCTGACTCTGGTAAGAAAGCATGTAGCAGAGGGGTGGGCACTCGTGCTAGAGCCAGCTGCAGTCTCCGAGGTCAGGGTTGCAGCAGCAGCCGGGGCTGCTTCTAGTAGGTTCTCTGCGAACCTCATCCCCAAGAAACCTGAGTGCATTTCTCTTCTCTGCCCTGCACTTCATACCCTGCACCACTTTTTAAAAAAGGTTTATTTATTTATTCATTTATTTATTTTATGTATGTATGAATACACGGTAGCTGTTTTCAGACATACCAGAATGGTCCTTTTAGAGATAGTCGTGAGCCACTATGTGGTTGCTGGGAATTGAACTCAGGACTCTGCTCTTAACAACTAAGCCATCTCTCTAGCACCACCACCCCCCACCCCCCGCTGCAGCCTCTTTTGTAAGCCTTTTTTCTTGTTGTGTGGTGCAAGGCTTTGTGCATGGTAGGCAAGTACTCTACCACTGAGCTACATCTCTAGTCCTCTGTATTTCTGAAAGAACCATAACTCAGTCTTCAAAGTGTGCGTGGCCTCAGCTCTAACGCTTTGGCTTCAGCATGACAAACGGGAAGGGATAAAGGCAAAGACTGTGTCACCTCCAGTGCCGTCTCTAGCCGTGAAGTCCCCTCCTTGAATCATGAAGTCCTTGATGACGCGGTGGAATATGCTTCCCTTGTACCCGTAGCCTTTCTAAAGAGACAGGGCCAAGTGAATGTGTACAAGTAGACACAACCCGCATTAACAGATGATGAACAGTGCTTCTCTGACAATGAGAAAAATGGAACAAAACAGCTACAGAGCTTGACTAGGTTCTAGCAATTGTGTACTTTTGTCTATCATGAACTGTCCAAAATAATTGACGTATAGGAGTGAACTATTAATATAAGTAAATATTCCATAAGGAATATCAATAAGTAGGAAATGAGCAGACTATATTTTCACTTGATGTTTTTCTCTCAGTTTCTAGAAGCCTCAGGACACTGAGTGCTTAGACAATTTTAAGAAAATAAAAGTCTACGATGTCACACAATCATCTGGTGTACTAATTCTTTTTTTTTCTTTTTTTTTTTCAGAGCTGGGGACCGAACCCAGGGCCTTGCACTTGCTAGGCAAGCGCTCTACCACTGAGCTAAATCCCCAACCCCAGGTGGTGTATTAATTCTTATTTCTCCAGGAGACGTCTCTGAATCTTGTCCTAAGGAAGATTGATATTTGTTCTTGGTGAAAGGTAATAAGGCTGAGACAGACCTCTCCTGTTGCCAGAGTCACGAAGTTTTCTACCGTCCGGGGTACAACTTTTCCAAAGAGGCCAATCACAATTCTACCCACATCTTTGTCTCCGATCCTCACATCAAAGAAGACCTGTGGGTAATTGAGATGCACAGTAGAAGGTCACCACATGAAAGAGACAGAAATCTGAGATAAATCAAAGTTAAAACTAAAAACTGGCTCCCATAGGAAAGCCTGCCCATCAGTGTTTCCTGAGAATCACGAAACATGAGGCCAGTGAGAGTTAAACAACACTATAGGAACAGTTTATTCCCAAATAGTCATTCAACAAACATTTATTGAGCACCACCTATGGGTGAAGCGGTGTCCTAGGTACTTGAGTTTGAAGCTTGATTCAGCATGGCCAGAGTGAGCCCATAAGGTCTTCAATCATTACTCCCATCAAGCCCTAGAAAACCACAGCTCTGCTTCTCCCGGCTTTCCTGCTTTGTGGATGAAAGAGGAGCACAGAGAGTACTGTTATTTAAGGAAGCATCTCTCTTTACTATTGGCAGGAGAAAAAAAATGAGAGGAGCCAACAAATTGTTGATGAATTCTCAGTAGACATCTACTGTCAAGGGAATGGCCACGGACCATGAAACACAGCAGCGGTCCTTGGGAAGTTTTGCTACTCACATCCAAGGGCAGCAAGATACCAGGTCCCCAGCGGGACAGCCAACCTGCGCATGGCTACTCACAAAGGTATTGCCCTATAAACTTCAACACTGGGTTCAGGGGTCCTGTTCCCACAGTCACCCAAGTAGAATTTGTTCGTTCTCTGTCGTCTTAGGACAAAAGAACGATATCATGGCTAGAAGTACAAGTCACATTTTTTGCAGAGTAAACCTTGAAAGTTGTCTTGGCATTTCTTTTTGAGAACTGTTTCACCTCGAATGAAATTATACACATTTTGCTTCACAAATCACCATGTTCTGATGATTCAGAGACAGGAGGCTTGAAAAGGCCACAGAGTCAAAGGGCATTCTATTAGTGAGTTTAGATTATACGAACCAATTTACTGTTTGAATGGGAAAAAAAAAAGACATTCAAGGGATGGCTTTAAAAGATATAAGAAGGGTTGTCAAAGAAAAAAGATGCCTTGCAATCTAGAAAAATCACTAGGTAAAGACTGTCAAACTCAGCTCAAGGCAAGCGCTTCTGCCAATATCTCCGAACGCCTGTCACGGGCTGATGTGGTATTTAGTGCTTTCTGTGGCATTTCCACTTCTACATGGCCAAAGCAGCCACCATTTCATTATTGCTTATATACAAGAGCTTTACGGGAAGCATCGAAGACTGGGCTCTTCGTGTGAGGTGTGGCAGAAGAGAACCACCACCAGTGTGGCTTTGGGGACAAAGGGCTGCCTCAGCACATGCGAGTGTGGCAGTGGAAAGTGGTTTCTCCACAGGGATGAGAAAGGACCGTGCTCAGCAGTAACAGAGCAGCGCTGCTGGTGAACCGGGCTGTATTTTCAGCCCCATAAGAAAACCAGGGGTGTAATTTTAAAGAGACGGCCTGGAAGATAAAGGCTTGCGAAGTCTTCCTGACTTTTAAAATAAGGGAGTAAATTCTTAGAGAGCAGCAAAAGAAGGCAGCTGAAGGTGATGAAGAGAAAGAACCTGACACCCAATATCATCTGCAATAAAAAAAAAATCTCATTTCTGCACACGGCCCAGCTTACCTATCTCTGAAGTTTCTCTCCAAATTGTCATGCCCTTCAGCTCCATGAGGACAGTATGAATCACACCAGAATGTTTCCAACGCTAATGGAAACGACGACGTCCAATCTTGTTTAGCCAACAAATAGTTATTAAATACCCTGTCTACAAAGCAGTGTCCCTGAGCGAGCTATCCTAAGGCTAGCACCTAAGAAGTAGGAATAAAGTGGGCTTAGCAGGAGGCAGAGACAGGGATGTCTGTGCAAGGTCGTGGCCAGCAAGTTTACAGGTGTCAAAATAAAAATTAAAAGAATAAAGAAAAACAAACAATAACCACAGCTGGTACAAGACAACATGTGCGCTGTGCCCAAGAACACAATATGTGTCCTAGAGGGCAGGAAGGGTTGGGGGAGGGCACCCTGGAGGAGTGGGAGGCAGGTCTAAAAGGGGGCCAACAGGCCCAGGGACGAGAGTGGGCATATTCCTCACTTGACAGGACTTCCTGAAGCCAAGGCAGCCAGTCAGAACAGGCCTCTGAGTGTCGAGCATCGGAGCAGCCTTTTCATGGCTGGAGCAGGGAGTTTCTGCCAGTTCCATGGGGCAGAGAATAAGTGCTATGCTTGGCCAGGCAACAGAAAGAAGGGAAGCAAATGGGGCTTTGGAGATGGGCCTCACTCTCCTGAGGAGAATCTGGTGTCCACACCCGCTGAAGAAAGAGGTTCTCGAACTGGGAAGCTGACTGAGGCATTGTCTCCATGTACTTCACCACCTCAAGTAATTAATTCCCAACCCCAACTTGGGGAAACAAGTGGTCTTTTATCACTAATTCAGAGAAGAGATGTGGGGGCCAGGGAGGGTAGGTGATGGACCTGAGCTTCCCAACTAGGAGTGTGAGCTTTAGAATTCAGTCCAAGGTCCCCTCTTGTTAATCTGTGACCTCTCGTCTTAGCAGGGAGTGCCTAGAGAATGGAAACAGTCCTTTCTGATTCCCAGATCTCAGCACAATGCCAACAGGAAGCAGACAACAACAGGGGGGGGGGGAGATAGGTGTCAGGCAAACCTCTCCTTCCACGAGAGACTTGTCCCTGACTTTGCTGCAGCCCCTTGGGAACGCAGTCCAAGCTGGACAGGGAAGGACTACAAAGCTCCTTCCGCTGTGAAAGCACACTTACGAATGATGGTTTTCAATGGGAAGCTGGGCTTCTGACAGCAAATTAGAGAGAGCAACCCGGTGAAGGACAGAGGGCACAGGGAGGATGGGTCCTGAGAAATGATGGTATTTGGTTTTCACACCATACTTAGTAGGCAGGCGTCTCTAACACCCTCCTTCCTCCAGAGGCTGCCTGTTATTTGAAAATTACAGGGTCCTGAAGGTTTGAGAAGGTAGAGAGGAGGGATGTGGGGTTCGAAAGCCTGACCAAACAGATCCTGGACTACCTGTGTCTATCTGCTGTCCGATTCACCAAAGAAGACACCGGGTTTGAGATGATTGAACTCAGTTCCTGTACTATTGGTCCTGGCGCTTTCGGTAGGTTAAAATCGAGCTGGATTCCTCACCTGTGTGATGAGTGACAGATGCCCCCAAACTTAGGTTGTCACACTAAGATTCACGGACAAACACCACACGGGACCACAAACTAAACACCTGTCTTATCACACTCAATCTGTCAAAAATCCATATTAGATGCCGACAGACACATAACCTCCAAATATATACATAACACTGGAAACGTATCATTTCCATATGCTTTTCACGGAAGAGACAGAGTCTCTCACCGTAGATAACTTGCCCAGAGTCACCTGGCCACCACCTCATCCTGACATGACTAATGTGGGAAAGACGGCAGTGTTGGTTTCTATGCGTTCTGTGCTGGTTTATGTGTGGAACCTGTGGCATTTACTGGAGAATGGATACTGAGTTTGTGACCCAAAGCACCAGTGGAGCAACAGGCTGCAAGTCTGAACCTGAGGCAGGATCCCCACTGGGTGTGTGGCAAAGCAGCGCCCCAGACCTCTTATTTACAGACTCCAGGCTATAAACAAAGTCACAGTGAAAGAAAGGACTGTGGGCGAGGGTCAAAGGCAGCTGACCTATATTTCAGTCTTAATGTCTTTATTTTCTACCACATTGAATTATTGTAACACATTGGTTTAAGGAACTCAGGAGTCCTACCAAAGCAGATCTGTGAGAGGCTCGCCCACACCTCTGGCTGTCAGAACTTAGTAAGCTTGGTAAAAAAGAAGAAACTATGTGGCCAGCTCTGAGAGTAGAGCCCAGTGTTCTATGCTCCAGATGTAGTCAGGATGCCCCATCGCTTCCCCTGCAACCACAGCCTTCTCTTTCTAGGCTCTCTTCTACCCTCAGGCTGCACCAGAGGCTGGCCAGGGGACTACAGCAAAGACTGTCACTGACTTGCTCTGAGTTGATTTAAAAGTTCTCTGGGTGAAACATTTCCAGCGTAACTAGGGACATAAACTAAAGAGTAAGCCATTGCTAATCTGAAATTCCCATCCAGTTGGGCATCATACTCTCTAACTACCCTGTTTGCCCTTTCAACTAAGTTTTCAGCAAGTCATGTTAGTTATGTCTCCAATGTCTACTTCAGATTCCTCTTCCCCATTCCCAAGATTACCCCATATCCAACCCACCATCTGGAGTCTGTGTGAACTTTGTTTATGGTTTTATCTGAAATAGTATCTGTAGACCAAATATGCTTGAGTTCCGGGGCTCACACAACTCAGTTTTTCAGTTTAGATAACCTAAAAGATCAAGGGGCCGCCTGGGGATGGGTGTTACAGTAATCATGCTGGCTTTTGGGTCTCAGGACAGTGGCTGGATGGCTGGACTCACTTCCCTCTCCTTGCGGGCTCTTTGGTTGAGCCTGCCATGGAGGATTTAAACCTTCTCCTAGTCCCGTGGTATCATTTCCAGTGGTAACCTGGACTGGTCATTAAGACTACTTTCTGCTGTTTCCATCCCATTCCCAGACTACTACTGGAATTGCCCCCCCCCCCACTCCGGAAGTGGTTGTTACCCCACCGCAGTAGTCCCTCCCTCCCTTTGTCCCAGCATCAGTTCTTTTTATCCTCTGGTAAAGCAGTCTTAAATGAACTTCAGCAGTGGAAACTGTAGGGACTAAGTTCCTGGGGATTCCCCTTCATGCCTCCCTTAAGAGTCAGATGTTGCCTTGCCTTGCTGCCTAGGGCTCAACCCCAGGCCCGCCACAAGGTTTTAAACTGTTCTCTTTCCTCTTGGAGAGTGACAGTTCCTACCCAGGAGAAAAGGACAGTTCTCTTCTGAGCACTCCATGGGACCCCAGGCTCTTCCCTGCGGCGGATGGCGTCCTAAGCAGGCAGCGGGGCCTCCACTGTTCAGCCGGTCCCCTCCCTCTACTACATTCTTCCCGCTTTGTCGCACATCCCGGCCAAGCCAAGGAAGTACTCCAGCAACCGCCCTTCTAGAAGAAAGGCCCTGCGGGCACAGCGAGCTTGTCCCAGCTGCCAAGCTGCTCACGTCGCACCAGCCCGGATGACAAGTCCAGACAACCGACGCTGGGGAAAGCGAGAGTTAGTCCAGTAGCCCCTGAGTGGTGGGAGCGCACCGGTCACCGACGTCTCCTCCCGCCTGCCGCGTGGCCACCTCTAAGTCCCCCCTGTCCCAGCCAGACTCAAATCTCAGTTAGTCCCTCCTCCTGCTCCTACTCCCAGCTCCCTGCAGTTCCAGTCAGTACTCCACAAGTCCCCGCCAGTCCCCCTCCGGCCCCGCTTAGGAGCCCCTTCTCTCCAACCCTGCCACAGCGGTCTGGTCACCCATGTGCCCGAGTGTTTGGCCCGCCGGAGAAGTTGCTGTAGCCGCTGGATCACCTTGTCCGTCACCAAGGGACCTCGCTTTCGGACGCCCGATGACCCCGAAGAAGACACGAGGCCTCCGAGTCCCAGGAAGAGCACCGCGGGCAGCAGCAGACGAGGACCCCGGCTCATGGTGCACGATGGAACGGCGACAGTGGCTCGGGCGCAACCTTAAGCTCCCGGACTGTGGCAGGACTCTTGGCCGCCTGCGCCTGCGCGGCTCTAGTAGGGAGAGTGGTAGATCCGGGCAGGGCGGGGACCTGGGACGCGCTCCTCCCAAGTTCAAAGCGATGGCCGGAATTGGGGGCTCAGAAGGAGCGGCTCGTCGGGGGGAGGTGCAAAGCAGAGTGAGCCTGGTGGGGCCGCAGCGCCCAGAGAGCAGAATACCGACAAGGCTCCTTTGGGACCTGGATGTCCTGGGCACCTATCGGACCTCCGGGGATTCTGGGAGGGTTGCATCAAGTTTCTCGAGATGACTACCTTTCGCCTTTTGGGAATCGTAGGATTCAATCTCCAGGAAAAACTTGAGGAGGTCGAGGGATTTTGTGCTGCTGACTCCGTGGCCTTGGCCACAGTTTTCTAGGAAGCTCTTACAACAGGCCCTGAACAAGGACCAGACATAATAGTTTTCTCTGTAGTTTTCTTATTTCTCAGATGTTCCACGATGAGGATTTAAGTATCTTATAGCCTGAACAGGATTATTCTAAAACACGACATTTTGAAGTATGAATTCACTAGAACAGTTTAGTCTAATAAAATGTCACTAAAATTAAAATTGAAATAACTAGTGCCCCTCCCTCTCTTCCCTCCTTCCAAAACCAGCAGAAGGAATCCCCATTGAGGAGCAAGGCTATCTCTCTGAGATGACCCTGCTAGGTGACTGTATAATATTTATCTGTGCTTATCTCTGTCTCTCTTATCTGAAACAAACACCACGGGAACAGGGATGGTGGCTGTTTTTACTTCTCCTGATGATTCAGATCTAGCACAATGCCTCGAGTAGAATGAGGAATATTGTCCAATGTTTGTAAAAGGAATGTGTCTACTTTTTTTTTTTTTTGCTTTATTTTTGTTTGTGAAATTCCTCAGTGTCTTGGCACGTTATGTTGGTACAATATGCAAAATGGGGACAGTTCATTCTTTTAAAACTATTTTCTCATTCTTAAATTATGTGTGTGCGTGGGGATCTCTTTGTGGATCTGTGCAGCATGGGCTGTGGCATTCGTATATCCCCCACCTCCCACAAATAAAAAAAATTAAATACAACTTAATTTTTTTAAAAGATGCATTGACATCCCAAGTGGTTACGAATGTGACCTTATTTGGAAATAGTCTCACCAATGTAGTCAGCGTTAAGGTCACATTAGAGTAGACTGTACCTTCTATCATGGGACTACTATGAAAGAAGAAGAAACAGCCCCAAAGGAGAACACTGGAAGATAGAGAAGCTGAAGACTGGAGGAGACAGATTGTATAGACTAAGAACGGCCAGAGACAAGGTGGCTGCTACCCACAAAGCTGAGAGGCAAAGCAGAATCCAGAGCCCTTAAAGTGGACATTCTGATTTCAGACTAACCTCCAGAACTGTGAGGCCATATGCTTTTGTTGTTTTAAGTGACCCAGCTTTGGGCGACACTGTCACACAAGCCTGTGAAACTCACATGCTCTGTCTTGGTTCTAGTCCCTCAGGAAGATGTTCAGTGTTTCTTTATTAATTATGAACTTTGCTGAAGATTCTTTCAGGGTACAATTTTTTTAGATTAATAAAATTATTTTCTAACCCTAATTACTGTTTTGGTCTTGAACTTGCTTTGAATTTTATCAGCATCATCTATTAAAATCAATTGAAGTGATCAAGTGATTTTTTTTCACCCTTATTCTGACAATGTGATGATTTACGTTGAGTTTTCAAATTGTTACCAAACCTTGATTTCTAGGTAAACACATCCAACACATGTAATAATAGTAGCTTTTTTGCATATTAGTAGCTGTGGTTTACTGAATGCTTTTAATTAACAAAAAAACTTACTAAGAATATGAAAAAAAGAAAGATGTTTTACCTTCAAGTTCAGGATAAACACATCAAAGTATGGTTCTGGCTTTCCAATGCAGTGTACATTGGTCATCCACTTGCCCTTTTGATGTTAATATGCAAATTGATTATTTTTTTTTAGGAATTTGCATCTGAATTTATGAATGAGATGTGACTAAAATTTTTCTTTTTCCTGGATTTCCAGAGAGTTTTTGAATCATGGTTACTGTGGGCCTTGCTGTAGATAGCCAATGACAGTCAGTTGTACTTTAAAGGCTGGATAGGGTTCTCATTTCCCCTTCAAACGTGTCTGAGAAGCCTCTGGGATCCAGGCTTCACTTATTATAAAGTTTCAAATTAGTTGTTTGCAAGAAGTTTAGTGATCATCTAAATTTCTACTGTGTGAGTTTCTATGTAGAATATTTTTAAAGGAGTATTTCATTTATATTTAAATTATTAGTATAAAATTGCATTAAATATCTTTGTATGATTTTTGTAGGTGGGTAGGACCTATAATGATGTTTCCCTTTTTTCTTTTTTCTTTTTAACATTATTAGTTGCTCTTTTCCCCCTTTGAATGCTCTGCCCAGGAAGTGGCTAAAATATACCTTTGATTGATATATTATATTTAATTTATGGTCTCCCCACCTACTGTGTTATTTCTCTCACTTTCTAGGACCTTCTTTTACTTTCTATCTTCTCGTGTAAGTGTGTGTCTGAGTGTGCGTTGTGAGTATGGCCTGCAAAGGTGGTTTTAAGTTGCGCAATGTTTGCATTGTGAAGAGGGCTCCTCTACAAGAGCTGCACAGGCTTGTGGTGATTTGAATGAGTTCCCTGTGGTCTCATTTGAATACCTGATCTCCAGCTGGTGGCACTGTGGGAGAGGTTTAGGAAGTGTAGCCTTGTTGGAGGAAAAAAAAAAAAAAAAAAAAACCGGCTTCCTGGAACGGCTGGTTTGAGACTTTAAACATCCATTCCATTTTTCAATTTGCTTTCTCTGCTTCCTGCTTCCTGCTTACTGGTCAAGGTGTGAGTCCTCAGCTTCCTGTTGCCTGGAGACCTGCTGTCTTCACTCCACCATTCTGAATTTTAACCTTCTAGCCGTAAACCTAAATAAGCCTTTCCTCCTGTAAAGTACCTTGGTCACAGAGTTTTATCATAGCAACAGAAAGGTAACTCATACAGTGTTCTTAGTTACCCAGCCATCTCTCTAGTCCCTACCTTTCAATTGTTTCAGTTAAGAAGTTTACTGGAAGGAGATGATATGGCTCAGCAGGTACAAGTGGATAAAGACACTTGCCACCAACCTTGATGATTGACTTCAACCCCTGTATCACACAGAAGGAGAAAACCAACTTCAAGGAGTTGTCTAATTACTTCCAAAGTGGCTATGACATATTCTCATTCTCTCTCTGTCTTTCTCTGTCTCTGTCTTCTCTATTTCTGTCTCTCTGTCTCTGTCTCTGTCTCTCTCTGTCTCTGTCTTCTCTGTTTCTGTCTGTCTCTGTGTCTGTGTCTCTCTCTGTGTCTCTGTCTCTCTGTCTCTCTCTCACACACACAACTGCACATGAGATTTAAATTTTACACACACACGCACACACACACACATGAGATTTTAAAGATTATGGATAAAATGTAAAGTTAAATGTAAGAAGAAACCTTAGTGTATGAGCTATAAAAAACTGAGCTTAAGGGCTGGAGAGTTGGCTCAGCGGTTAAGAGCTCCCCACTGCTCTTCCAGAGGTCCTGAGTTCAATTCCCGGCAACCACATGGTGGCTCACAACCATCTATGATCAGGTCTGGTGCCCTCTTCTGGTGTGTCTGAGGACAGCTACAGTGTACTTATATATAATAAATAAATCTTTAAAAAAAAAAAAAACTGAGCTTAAGCCAGTCATGGTGGTCCTCACCTGTAAGCAGTGGCAGGCAGATCTCTGGAGTTTGAGGCCAGCCCAATGTGCATATTAAGTTAAGACATAAGCTGCATAGCATAGCATAGCATAGCATAGCATAGCGTAGCGTAGCGTAGCATAGCATAGCATAGCATAGCATAGCATAGCATAGCATAGCATAGCACAGCACAGCACAACATAGCACAGCACAGCACAGCACAGCACAGCACACACAGCACAGCACAGCACAGCACAGCATAGCGTGGACAACCAGAGCTACATAGTGAGAACTTGTCTCAAACACACGAAATCTTGAGCTCAGCTCAGGTCAGTTACCTTTTGTAATAACACAACAACAACAACAAACAACAAACAACAACCAGCAGGAGTTGTCTTCACTTCTCTTACGCCTGTCATTTTGACTTCTCACAAAGACTGCTTCCGTTTCATGTATTAATCAAGGATTTCACTTTTATTATGTTTACTGGTTTACTTCCTATATGGCAGCAGCAAGTTGAAGATTTCTGCTACTTCTAAAATAAACGTTCCCCACTGTCTTAGTTAGGGATTCCATGACCAAAAAACATGTTAGGGAGGAAAAAGGCTTATTTCAGCTTCCATGTTGCTGGTCTTTATTGTAGGAAGTCAAGATAGGAACACAAACAAGGCAGGAACTTAGAGGCAGGATCTAGTGCAGAGGCCATGGTAGGGTGCTGCTTACTGGCTTGCTCCCCATACCTTGTTTAGCCTGCTTTCTTATAGAACCCAGTATTACCAACCCAGGGATGGCACCACCCACAATTGGGTGGGCCCTTCCCTATCAGCCACTAACTAAGAAAATGCCTTACAGCTGGATCTCATGGAGATGCTCCCTCCTTCTCTGATGACTCTAGACTGTGTCAAGTTCACATAAGGCTCGGCAGCAGAGCCACAAAGGTACATCCAATATCATTTAGAACTCCATATTTCTTCACTGTATTGACTTTCCCAGTCATTTAAGGAAGTAACATCTTAGTTCATTCAAATGTTACCTTCATTTCAAACTACGATGGACTGACACAACTATATTTGTTAAACTAACTTTTGGCTTGTAAATGCCAAAGGCCCCTGATAACTGCTAGGTGTGTGATGAGCTTTTTAAACTGTGGAGTATTTTAGCTGTTAGGTTGAGGAGAGTTATAGTCACCTAAGATCACCAAGAGTCTCTGGGAACTACTGGCCAGGGTGTACAACTGCTGCAATGTTGGGGATTGGTTCTAAGGCTTTGTCTTGTTTCAGCTCCCAAAAAGCTGCGCTTCCAGACCTGAGGGTCCCTTCTCCAGCTGGCTTTGATAATAGAGAATTGCCATATAGCCAATGGCTGGGCAGAAAGACAAAGGCTGGACTTTTACATTGAGCGGATGAGGGGCGGGGAGAGACGGAGAAACACCATGACTTGGAGGGAGAAGGATCAGATATAAGAGCTACAGGAAAGAAAGCAACTAGCCATGTAAGAATTCTGGAAAATTCTGAGCTTTTGGGCTAATATCCACTTACCAGTGAGTGCATACCATGTGTTTTTTTCTGTGATTGGGTTAGCTCACTCAGGATGATATTTTCCAGTTCCATCCATTTGCCTAAGAATTTCATGAAGTCATTGTTTTTAATAACTGAGTAATATTCCATTGTGTAGATGTACCACATTTTCTGTATCCATTCCTCTGTTGAAGGGCATCTGGGTTCTTTCCAGCTTCTGGCTATTATAAATAAAGCTGCTATGAACATAGTGGAGCATGTGTCCTTGTTATATGTTGGAGCATTTTTGGGTATATGCCCAGAAGTGGTATAGTTCGTCCTATGTCCAATTGTCAGAGGAACCATCAGACTGATTTCCAGAGTGGTTGTATCAGCTTACAGTCCAACCAGGAATGGAGGAGTGTTCCTCATATTCCACATCCCCACCAGCATCTGCTGTCACCTGAGTTTTGATCTTAGCCATTCTAACTGGTGTGAGGTAGAATTGTTTTGATTTGCATTTCCCTAATGACTAAGGATGTTGAACATTTCTTTAGGTGCTTCTTGGCCATTCGATATTCTTCAGTTGAGAATTCTTTGCTTAGCTCTGCACCCCATTTTAAAATAAAGATACTTGATTCACTGGAGTCTAACTTCTTGAGTTCTTTGTATATATTGGATAGTAGCCCTCTATTGGATATAGGCTTGGTAAAGATCTTTTCCCAATCTGTTGGTTGCCATTTTGCCCTATTGACAGTGTCCTTTGCAATTTTATGAGGTCCAATTTGTCTATTGTTGATCTTAGAGCATAAGCCATTAGTATTCTGTTCAGAAAATTTTCCCCTGTGCCCATGTGTTCAAGACTCTTCCCTATTAGCTTCAGTGTATCTGGTTTTATGTCACCAAACCCAGACACTAAAGTGCCAAGAAGTACATGCTGACTGGAGCCTGATGTAGCTGTCTCCTGAGAAGCTCTGCCAGAGCCTGACGAATACAGAGGTGGATGTTCACAGCCAACCATTGGACTGAGAACAGTGTCCCCAATGGAGGAGTTAGAGAAAGGACTGAAGGAGCTAAAGGGATTTGCAATACCATAGGAAGAACAACCAGACCACCCCAGAGCTCCTGGGGACTAAACCACCAACTAAAGAGTACATATGGAGTGACCCATGGCTCCAGCTGCATATGTAGCAGAGGATGACCTTATTGGACATGAATAGGAGGAGAGGCCCTTGGTCCTGTGAAGGCTTGATGCCCCAGTGTAGGGGAATGCCAGGGTGGGAAGGCAGGAGGGAGTGGGTGGGTGGATGGGGGAGCACCCTCATAGAAGCAGGGGAGGGTGGGATGGGATAGGGGGTTTCCAGAGGGGAAACCAGGAAAGGGGATAGCATTTGAAATGTAAATAAAAAAAATATCCAATAAAAGAAAAAGAAAAGAAAAAAAAAGAATTCTGGAAAATGACCCTAGCAGCCACTCCCCCAATCGGGTCTGGGGTAGCAGACATGAAATGTTGATTTAGCAAGTTGACTCAGGAAAGTTGGAGGGAGGGGAGAATGTATGCTAGCCGTGGGGACGATTAGAAATGCCCAACCATTGAACTTGTCAAGGCATATCAAAATTGTGTGTGTGTGTGTGTGTGTGTGTGTGTGTGTGTGTGTGTGTGTGTGTGTTTCATCTGAGAATCCAGAGAGCTCTCAGGCAGGTGGGCTTGTGTGTGGGACCTGCTCAGAACCAAAGTGGTTTAAATACTTCACTGTTACAGTGACATTAGTGGCTTCTCCTTCTTCCTTATATTTCCCGTACATAGCGTATGTTTTTCTAGAGCTAATAATATCTCTAGATACACCTCGCCTTGGCCCATCCTCACCCTCCTCAGGAACTGCTCTGGTCAAACTTCCAATGATAAAGTGATTTTTATTTTGTGTTGTTTTCTAGGGTCTCTCATGTACCTCAGGCTGTTTTTTTCCGTGTAGCTGAGGATGACCTTGGACTTTTCCTCCTCCTGCCTCCCAAATCCTGGGACGGTAGGGGAGCAACACCAGGAAAGCATGACAAAACTCTCTCTCTCTCTCTCTCTCTCTCTCTCTCTCTCTCTCTCTCTCTCTCTGTGTGTGTGTGTGTGTGTGTGTGTGTGTGTGTGTGTGTGTGTATACACAGGTGTATAGGCTTAAAATTAGCATTAGGTGTCTACTTCTAAACTGCCTCATCTTGTAATTTAATGTAGGGTCTCTCACTTACACTATAGCTTACCAGTCCCTTTAGAATGGCTGGCCATCAAAGCCCATGGATGCCCTGGCTCTGCTTCTCAGTGCTGGGACTGCAGGGGTAAGCTGCTGTTCCTGGTTCTTTATGTGTGTGCTGGGGATTTGAATCCAGGTCCTTGAGCTTTTGTGGCAAAAGCTTTACTGACTGAGCTTTTCTTCAGTCCCTCTTTTTTTTCCTTTGGATTATTTTGGATTATGACTATAATTATTTTTCATCATACCATTACAGACAGGATAGGATAAGTGATATAAGAATATATATATATATATGTGTGTGTGTGTGTGTGTGTGTGTGTGTGTGTGTGTGTACAAGAACAAGAGCACATTAGCTGGACAAAGACAGGAGAGCATATATTAGCAACAAGGCCACGGATAAATAATCTTTTTGCAATTTATGGTTAAATGTGTTGACTTGGTCTAGAAGGAAGAGTAAAAGTCCTGCCAATCCTGGCACACATACTGTAGTAGCATGATGCCATATTCGATTATGTAAGTTCATAGCAATCTTAGTGATTCTCAGAGGCGTGCACTTCCAACCCCTTCAGCTGCCAGTCTGAGCAGACGCAGGCTGTCCAAGGCATTTTGAAGCTGGAGTGTGTGAACAGTACTCACAGTGTATGCCAGTGAATGACCCAAAGAGCACAAAGTGAGATTAACCCAAGAGACGGACTGAAAAGGGTATTCAGCTCTCACGGAGCGCCTGTTGCATGCAAGGCCCATTGCTTCCTGGAACAACCCTGTGAAAGGAGAGAAGTATTGCTAGAAACTTCTAGAATGAGGACTCAAAGTTTGTCAGAAACGTTGCTCATGTGCTGTTTGCTGCTGTGGAGTTCAAGTGTGGTAGAGACTTCACGGATGGCTCACTTTCAGAGTAGGTGGCCAAGACGGTTCACTGAGGAACACTGATGTGCAGTTGTAGTCTAGTATGCTCAGTGAGAAGGCAGAAGGATGGATAAAGCAACGTTGCAATTTAAACAAAGTAGAAGGTTGATTAGACGTGGATTCTCTTCCAAAAACCAAGGGAAAGGCTTTAATGTAAAGGAACCCAGGCCCAGTGCTCCGAAGCCAGGATGCTCCATCACCGCATTGATCTGAGCCCTGGATAGGTCTTCCCTGACAGTCCAGGCAACCCTGTTTTTAATTCTTTGGAGACAATCTGTTATTAAATTGATCTGTGTATTTATGTTCTGTCCCAGTCCATGTTATTTACTATTCACCAAGGCTGCCAACTTTTAAACAGTCTTGGTGTAAATGTTTGTTCCCAAACCTTTGCTGATAGATGTGTTTTATGTAACAGTTATAGAGTTCATTAACATGAGGGACTGAAACACAAAAAGAAACTACGCAGATTTATAAGCGCGTGGGGTGCCCTCAACTGAGACACCAGCAATAATAAATCCAAAGTCAAAGGAACATTCTCGAAGTTACCATTAGCAGATTTATCTACTTCAAAACCTGTTTTGTGGGATTGAATCATACAATATATTACGTTTAAAAGGTAAAATACAAACCGACTCTTCTTGGTAATGGCCTCTTGTCATGTTCAAGAAACTCTCACTGTTGTAGAAGAGAGAAATTCTGCTTCAGGCTCTCTGTCTTGCACCTTATTCTCAGAAGTTGCCCGAATGACTTTTTTTTTTCATTAGGAGTTGGAAACGCAAATTATCAATGTTCAATAACAGTAAAATGCCCCCAGAATTCTACTTTCACAAAAATTAATAATGATGATGGTGGTGATAATACCTACTCAATTTGGAGACCCACCGCTGTTCACGATGGTATTTAGAGCCAAATACCTCTTGACTGCAACTTCAGATATAATTAGTATCTTCAGAAGCCTCCCCACCCCCATCCCCCAAGAAAAAAGTTGGCCGACCAAAAGGGTGGCATCCGTCTCCTCGTTAAAACATCAGGCTGACAAAGCCCATGTGCCCCTCTGCTTCAGAAAGTCGCAGCTCCTTTAAACACTGGCATTCTTATCATTTCGTGTGCTCCATCCACAGGCCACAGGCTGACAGGGACTGCGGATTGGATGTCTCTCGGGGTATCTTTACCCCATCTGGTGATAAGTGAACCCCTGGAGCAGGCTACTGCTGGAGGAAGCAGGCTGATAGCGCATATTTAGAATTGTTTAGGAGAAACTGCTCCTTCTGCTCTTGACTTGTTGTTGGGGGTTTGTCATCCTGAGTTTGCCTTGGTATTTGAAAGTAAATCAAAGGCTACTGATCTTCCAGAAAGAGACATCAAGGCAGGAGAGTGTCAGTTTAATGCGCTTTCCCTGAAGAGAAGAGACACTGTAAATCTACTCTGTGTTCACTTTCCTAGGGATAATCCGCGGCCTTAAAATTAGAGTCAACCAGAAGAGGGGCTTCTTTACAAACTCATAAATTATTTTAGGTGTGGAAACGAAAAATTTAGTTGCTTCTTAAACATGTAGCTGTGGTTGTCTGACTATTCTAGTAAGTCTTGAGCAGATTTGCTTTTCCTGTGCCTCTGAAGCATTGCTTTTAATTCACGTTAATTCTGGAAGACAAACAGGAGGATCATTTGTATCCCCATCCCCTCAAGTAGATACTATTGGTGTTTTGGTGTTCTTTTCATTCTTCCTATTAGTCTAAAGCTCATCCAACTTGGCATTTAATGTTTAATTGAATCAATATAATGCTTTGTGTGACCTATTATGGTGAAGTATACGGTATGAACAAACACGGTTTTGGAAGACATTCACAGAGGGGAAGCCCTTTAAGCATCAACAACATTGCTCAAAAGGAAAAAGAGGGGTTTTTTTGTCAAATGCTTGCAAACAGCACAAACTTAAGACAGTAAGTTTAAATATAGGAACAAAACTTTGAACTTGAAAAGATAGCAAGGAGAAAGAGACCCCTCCCCCTCTCAGCCTTACCTGAGAAGGTTGGGAGGATTCCCTCACCCCTCAGGGGTGCAACAATGTTGCCCACCAGCTCCTGTGGCAACCAGTGTGGTACCCTTTTTGTGTGCACAGAGCACTGGCTGCCCCACCCCCACCCCTAAGGACCAGAGGGGAGTGTCAGAGGTCTGGCCTGCAACCTCCACGCTGCTTCTAGTCTCTTGTCTTAAGTGTATCATTGCAGGAAGAGCTTCAGCCTGGCGGGCCTGCCTTTTGGTTAACAGATAAGAGAGCCGCAGTGAAATTAAATAACCCATGCAGGCCTGGCTCTGTTGCCAGACAAGGGTCTGTAAGAAAACATCCTCCTTGCCTCCCTTCCCCGGTGGCTCTGTTGCCTCTAAGGCTGCAAAGCAATGGGGACCAAAGTTAGCTCGTGTCAAAGTGTGGACACATAGGAATGTTTTTAACCAGAGGTTTGTCCTGACCCCCCTTTCTACCTGCGATGTACACACCCATTGGAATGACTCTGAAAAGTCTCTAAGTTTTCCACCCTTGAGGACAGGAAAGGACAGGGAATGGAGAAAGGAGAACTGTAAATAACAGGACTCAAGAAAAAAAAAAAGAAAATCCTGCACTCTCTAAACCACATAATCTGGAAATTTTAGGTCCTTGGTAGTTTAGAAGGTTTTTATAAAGATGTTTTCTTATGATTTTTTAAAAACTGCTGTTTAAAAAAAATCACAAGGCTATTAAGTCCATCACTAAGAGGTCATTAAAATGTTCTGTCTTCAGGGGCCGGAGAGATGGCTCAGTGCCTGAAGGCACTTGCCACCAAATGTGATGACCCAAGTTCAACCCTTGGAACACACACACACACACACACTGAATACATACCACACATGCACACACACATGAATATGCACCACACACACATACACACACTGAGTACACAGCATACACACACACACATACACACTGAATACACATCACACACACAAAGAATACACACCATACACACACACTAAATACACACCACACACACATACACACAGAATACACACCATATACACACACACACAGAATACACACCATACACACACACTGAATACACACCATACACACACACACTGAATACACACCATACACACACACACACAGTGAATACACACCATACACACACACACTAACTACATAACTACATAATTAATATAAATAAGTTTTTCCTTTTAATGACAGGTATTATATAAGTTGTTTTTTTTCATTATTTCACACTAAATGATAAAGTAACAAGAAATGACTGGTGATGATAATTGATTATGCTTACCTTACTGAGAAGATGGGAACTGACCGTCCAATCACCGTATTATCCATCTCTACTCCCTTCCCGCTACCGTATCAAAGCACTGGAAGCTGGGTAATGTATATGTGACACGTGTTTATTCCTCACAGTTCTGGAGGCTGGGCAGTAGCAGCCTTACACCTTCTTGCTGTGTGGCACAGAGGACAGAGAGCCACAATTGTCTCAGCCCTTGCCTGAGGTCAGTGCCCCCATCCAACAGTCATGGCTCCCCATCCTCTAGTGAGCAAGAGTGAGAGCATGAAGTTGGGGGATATTTTCTGATTTCTGACTGATGTAAGAGGGCCCCAATCAGTGGGCAGTCCCATCTCTGGGTTCTGGGCTCGGGAGGTATAAGAAAGCTAGTTAAACGTGAGCCTGAGAGCAAACCAGGAAGCAGCGCCCCTCCACGGTCTCTGCTTCAGTCCTGCCTTGAGTTTCTGCCTTTGGTTCCCTGAGATCATAGACCATAACCTGTAGGTCAAATAAACCCTTTCCTTTTAGTTGGAGTCTTACCACAACAAAAAAAGGATGATCATGATGTGGCACAGGAGAGCAGCAAGAGAAGTACCTGAGATGTATTAAGCCTCGGTCCAAAGACCAAAGGATGAAGAGGAAGAGAGATGATTAACGTTGGTTGGCAAGCTGTAGGCTAAGAACAAACACAGTCCACATTCTACAGCGTTCCCTGAGACCTTATCCATAATCATCCGTTTCCAACTCTAAGCAATCCAGAAGTAAGGCTACTTTTCTCTAGGGCCTGCTTTTCTGCCCAAAGCTTTCTTTTTATTTTGTTTTTGTTTTTGTTTAAGATTTATTTATTCTATGTAAGTACACTGTAGCTGTCTTCAGACATACCAGAAGAGGGCATTGGATCTCATTACAGATGGTTGTGAACCAACATGTGGTTGCTGGGATTTGAACTCAGGACCTCTGGAAGAGCAGCCAGTGCTCTTAACCGCTTAAAGCTTTCACTGTCTCTCTAGCCCCAGATTTACTGCTGGTCTGCTTAGTTATAAAAAATCCTTTTGGGGTATGGGTGAAAGGAGAGGGAGAGGGGGAAGGAAGGAGAGAGAGAGAGAGAGAGAGAGAGAGAGAGAGAGAGAGAGAGAGAGAGAGAGAGAAGTTAGGTCAGTAGGGAGGTGGGAGAAAGTTTGGAGGGAGTTGGAGGATAGGGATGAATATGATCAAAATCCATTGTATGAGATTCTCAAAGGATTAATAAAACTTTAAAATATATTTTTAAAACTTAGTTTCTGAGATCTTTCCAGCTAATGAGTTTTGGTTTAACTGACACACAAATACGAATATATTTTGAGACAGAGAGACACAAATAGGGAAAGAGAGAGAGTTTATGAAGAGTCTGCTCCTGTGATTGATCATGGAGGCTGAGGCCCCTGATTTACCCTTTATCTGCTGGAGCAAAAGCTAGCTGGTACTACATAATTCAGTTCGAATCCTAAAATAGGGCATTTGATATAATTCTTAAATCCTAGTCCAAGAGTTGGAGACTCTGAGATGAAATGTCCTAAACTTAGCAGTGAGGCAGAAAAAGAAAAAAAGAGGTAAATTCTTCCTGCATTTCATTCTACTCGGGCCCCCAACAGAATGGATAGACCCACAGACTGACTCACCTAGAACAAATGTTTAATCTTATACTAATGACCTCTCTCTCTCTCTCTCTCTCTCTCTCTCTCTCTCTCTCTCATACACACACACTTATTATACTATGTATAATATACGTAGTATATATAGCAATATTATAAGTTCCCCAACTTATAATATTATAACTAGCAAAATTAAAATATAGACCACTAGTGAGGCAATCTATAACATATTGTATTTATATTTTGATTTTTGAAAGTTGTATTGTGATACAAAGGTAACACATTCAATACTACACATTTTCAAGTTGATCTTTCCCTGGGCCATCAGTAAAGCAGCAGGACCTGCTCCAAGGATGGTGGCCAGTGTGAATGAGTTCAGTGACCACAGGATCAATGACCAGCACTGTGGGCTGTGCGTCTGGGCTCTCACGTCTATGAAATTAATTGTATTAACACACTTTCAACTTACCATGCTTTTAGTTAATAATAGGTTTACTAACATGGAATTCTGGGACCACAGAGATGGCCCACCAGTTAAGAGAACTGGCTCCTCTTCCAGAAGATCTGGATTCTCATCACCCACAAGGCAACTTACAGACATCTACAACTCCAGTTCCAAAGGAGTCTTCTGGCCTCTGTGGGCACCAGGCACACACATGGTACACATTCTTAAATGAGAAAACATATAATTCCATTGTATGTAGGCAATCTTTATATGACATTTGATCTTTTCTTTACCATGATATATATAATACATATTATTAATATAATAGTTAATATATATGCGTATGTGTGTGAATATGTGTGTATATGTGTATTTATATGTGTGTGGCTCAGTGAGAAGACTTGACTAACATGTGTGAGAGCCTGTGTTTAACACTCAGTTTTGCAAAAACAAAGCCAAACACAACACAACACACACAAACACACACACATTAGTTAGTCATTAACTTATAAGTGAAGGATTTTCACACCTAGAAGGTTGGCCTGTGTCTGTAGTCTGTGTCTACACTGCATGGCCACCCAGAACCATCCATAATGACTCCTGATGTGGCTCTTTTCCTGCTGCACTGGCCCCCTGTCACCTTTCTTTGTCGCATTGAAGCATTCATCTGCCCAGGCTCCAAATGTCCACATCTGTAGCCACTGACGCTCATCTTGCCTCATGAGTGATATGGGACTCTCCTTCCCTTTTTAGCACATGGCACATATTAAAAATGGCTTCTGCCACTCCCTTTTCAATTCACTTCTTCTTGTGCCCCAGATGCTGCCACAGGTAGCCTGTGTCATGCCTCCACAGGTAGCCTGGCTGCCACCAAGGAGCCATGTTACTAGAGAGTGGTGCTCTGCAGAGAGAGACCCAGAAACTGTTAAGTGTAGTCTGTGACTGAGACACCTGGATTTGTAGGACAGCTAGAGATTTTGGAGCCTCAAATCTAATTCTCTGGCCTTCCCAGAATTTCTACAAGGTAACTAATTTCTTCTAATGAACTTTTCTTTGCTTAAACTAGCTGATGTGCATTCTGTCACCTGTAATTAGGAATTCTTGGGACTGGAGAGATGGCTCAATGGTCAAGACTTCTGCTCTTCCAGAGGTCCCAAGTTCAATTCCCAGCAACCATATAGTGGCTCACAACCATCTGTAATGGGATCTGATGCCCTATTCTATCATGCAGGCATAAATGCAAATAGAGCACTCATACACACAAAGCACATTAATAAGTAAATCTCTTTTTTTAAAAGAAAAGGAATTCTTGCTAATACATAATGGTCCTGAAGGTAAACCCATTGAGGAGCTCCTTGAAGCAAAGCACACCAGAACACCATAGCTATTTCTGTTGAGCAGCTGTGAAATTCTTCCTTTTGAGAAGACCTCTCCTGTGAAGGTTTAGACCTTCAGCTCCAGAGTGAGAGGAAAGCAGGTATTGTGCTAGAATTCAAAGAGCCTGGGTCACAAAGCAAACGAATGTGACAGGTTGACCTGGCAGAAACCAGCAAAAGAGTGCACAACTAAAGATCAGGTCAAGCTGCTTGGAGAAGTGAAGTCAGGACACCAGGTGGGAATCAAGTTTCATGAACATTTGACCAAGGAAAAACCTTTCCTGAAGATATTTGGCCTCTGCTGCAAGCTCGCATGTTCTTAGCACAGCAACATTGAGGATATGCCTAGCATCTGTATTTCACTTCCCCCTGTGCGGTGAGGAACTAAGGAAGGTGTCTCCTAAGCAAGCATCAGAAATTAAGAATTTTTTTTTTTGGTTCTTTTTTTCGGAGCTGGGGATCGAACCCAGGGCCTTGCGCTTCCTAGGTAAGCGCTCTACCACTGAGCTAAATCCCCAGCCCCAGAAATTAAGAATTTTAAGGTAATAATTCTTTGGGGCTCTCCATGTGAGATTATCTTCCTCTTTAACTCTTTTGGTTAAAGGAGATTCAGTTTACATTTATCTTTATATTCATAAATAGAATGCTTCTGTAACTTATTTATGTGTCATCTATGATAGTCTATTTTTTCTGAATAACATTCATGTGTTAAAACACTCACACACCAGCTGGATGGTGGTGGTGAATGCCTTTAATCCCAGTGCTTGGGAGGCAGAGGCAGGTAGATCTCTGAGTTTGAACCTAGCCTGGTCTACAGAAATAGTGAGTTCCAGGACAGCCAGGGAGAGAGAGGGGGGGGGGGGGAGAGAGAGAGAGAGAGAGAGAGAGAGGGAGGGAGGGAGGGAGAGAGAGAGACACTACTGCTTTCTTTCTTTCTTAGCAGTTCTAGAGATCAAACCTAGGGACTCACACATAATAATAGGCAAGCATAGTTTACCACTTACCTACATTTCTAGCCCCTAAGGTATCTTTAATCATTAAATAATTAAACATCTTACATTTTGTAAGTGACCAAGAGTGTGCCTCTGCTTCTGTGACTCAACAGGACGAAAGAAATTCTTTAGTCAGATGCCCTGAAGCCTCCGGTGGGCAGCATCAGGAGTCTCCTGTTGAAGGCCTTCCACCCAAGACTCCACTGCTTGCATCTGAATTCTAGCATTCACTGTACAACACGGCCCTCCATGATTGTGTAAATATTTTAAGAAACTAACAAGATGGTTTACTTCACACACACACACACACACACACACACACACACACACACACACACACACACACACACACTTGATTATATCCAATTCGAATGGACTGACATATTGCCAGGAGCTGTGTCTCTTCTGGGTTCATGGGTTCTGCTCTCCAGGTCATGATATTCTTTACCTAATCTAAACCATAGTCCTGTGGGTTAGAAAGATTCAGAAATACCAGTTCTAGAAACTGTTCGGAAAGGCTGTACTCTGAAGACAGAAAGCAGGAGTATAGGGAAGCTTTCAGCTGTTGTTACATTTGTTTCTAAACTGTTTGTTTCTAAGCTTCAGTGATATTAAAAATAACATTTTATTTTAAAGTGTAAAGAAAGGCGAATAAAACACTTTCCACCACATTACATTCTGTCATTACCTAGTTCCAAGGCCCTGAGCTCCTGCTTAACCATGGAAATCAACAGAATCTGGATTATTGAGTGAAAACATTCCGTTCCCCCTACCTCAGGTCAGCATTGTTAATTCTCTGATCAGAGACAGGCTTGTTTACGTAAGTTTTATCTTCCTTTGTGACTTGAAGTTATGTATGTCTCAAGGCTCAAAACTCTCCCCAGATTATCAAGTAGCACTGATTAGAAAAATATTTATGATTCTTGGGGGCTGGGGAGTTGGCTCAGTGGGCACTGTGCTTTGAAGAAAGCTCATGGACCTGAGTTTGGATCCCTAGCACCCAGGTAAAGGCTGGGTGCAGCCCTGACCAACTGTAACCCCAGTACCCAGGGCAGGGAAGAAGTAGTTCTCTGGAATTTGCTGTCTGCTAGGTTGAGACAGTGAGCTTTAGATTCAGTGAATGACCCTGTCTCACAAAACAAGATGGAGACCAACTGAGGAAGATGCCAGATACTAACAACCTCTGGCCTCACGCATACATACATATATACATACATACATACATACATACATACATACATACATACATAGACACGCACAGACACACACGAGTGCTCCTGCACACACAGGTATGCACACATGCGCTCCATACACATGCTGCATGCATACACATATGTCTACACACACATATACCGCATGCCCATATTTACATAAGAAATAAAAGTAATCCTTTATGAGGCTGTGTTGGCTACTTGTCACGAAAATGTGTATATGTGCTAGACTTTCCCTTATTCAACAACAACGAAAAAAAAATGTGGTCTTCTAAGTTGCTAGCCTAACATGGAAAGAAATATGGAGCATGTGTAACAAAAATAGCCCAAGTGTAGAATCACTTGGGGAATAATTTGGGCTTACATAGTTAAACGAGAAAAATCTCCAAAGTCATATTCACCAGAATTACATCCAAGAACAACGTTTTATTTAGCAACTAACTGAGATGAATAGCAGCTTCAGTAGCTCTAAGCAAAGGCTCTATTCATCAAATTTAAGGACACAGGCAAAGGAAATTGATTCATTTCTGGACCTGATTGAGTTTCCACAGTTAGATGCATTGGAGTGAGACACGATCTGAATGCCCCAATTCTGTGGTCCCTGCCTGTATGTCATCTGGTATGGAGCACCACACCCTGTGCCCTTAAGCTAACCAGGCTCCGCACACGGAAGAGCATCTTATCTCCACGCCCCTTTTAAGATAATAACGAAATCTCTAAATGCCCTGTGATCTTTCAGCAGAAAGCAGCCTCCTCTTAGGAGATGCCTTTATTTATGAAACAGAAGATACGCCTTGGCACGTGGGAGTGTCTTGTCTTGCCTGTAGCTGGTTGCCCACCGTGTCAATGCCTGTTGAATCTATCAAAGGCCTCTTGCTATTCTCCTTCTGTTTCCTGCTGCTAAACGATTTCTTTCCACCTCCTCTGCATCATCTTGAGTCTGCCTGGGAGTCGGAGGCCCTTCCTCTATGTTTTCATTCATTTTCGTTCACAGCACTTCAGAGCCTCTGGATCACTGCCTGGATGGCTTAGCCATTGTCTAGACTCAAAGCTCCATGGAGGCAGGAACAAGGCTATCTCCTGCACATCATATAATGCAAGGAGCCCCAGAGGACGCATATTAAATACTTGTGAGATGTGAGAAGATTCCTGAAATCTGGGCTGGGTCTGATTTTCTGTTCTCAACATGTAGGAGGATGGTTTGCTGTGGGTATGCTGTGTTCTTTGCTAACTTGTATTCTCAAGCCTTGCTCTTGAAGGCAGAAGCCCCTGTGCTTGAGCCTGAGTTTGACTGTGAGCTACAGGACCTTAAACAATGGTCCTCTCTTAGCCTCAGTGTTCTCATCTCTACAAACGAGATGACTGAACTTTTTCCTAAGACCTTGGATAGTATTAAATGAAGACTTACATATACAGGCAACCAAATGTGTTCTGTCATGTATGCATGCACCAGAGTAAAGCATGCCATGGTGCTCAATAGCAAATCTTTCGTTTTATTTTATGTGTACGAATGTTTGCCTGCAGGCACATATAAAAGCGCCATGTGCATGAATTGCCTGTAAAGACCAGAAGAAGGTACTGGAGCCTCTGAAACTGAGTTACAGTTGTGAGCTGCCATGTGAGTGCTGGAAACTGAAGCTGGGTCCCCTGGAAGAGCAGCCAGTGCTCTTAAATGTTGCGATATGTCTCCAGCTCCAACAGCAATGTTTCTTTTTCTGCTCTTGGTTTACTGAGGCATAGAATTTTTGAGATTTGGTGAAAAGGGAACTCTAAACTATTTTAATAGAGGCAGAGGGGTTGCAGCAACTTCGAGGGCAGCCTGGCCTAACCTATACAGTGAGAGTCTGTATACAAAACAAAAACAAAAACAAAAACTGTGTGTGTGTGTGTGTGTGTGTGTGTGTGTGTGTGTGAGAGAGAGAGAGAGAGAGAGAGAGAGAGAGAGAGAGAGAGAGAGAGACTATTTACCAGACTCACAAATATACCTTGATATATACCTTGATTGGGAGATAGGGAGGGAGGAAGGAAGAGAGGGATGGATGGATGGATAACTAGCTAGCTTACTAAATGATAGATAGATGATAGACAGACAGACAGAAAGAATAGATAGAGAAGACAGAGATAATGATAGCTAATGTAGATGATAGTTGTATGGATGGATAAATAGATGATAGAGTCTTTTAGTAGTGTTTCCCAAATCATTTATAATCCTTGATAACTTTTCTGTTATTTTACATTTTAAAGCTGAATTATCTTGACAAGGAGAAAGGACATTTGCTCACTAATAGGTTAATAAAACATTAAGTCTTTTCAACAATGAAATTAATCCTAAATGTTTTCTTAAAAGTTTTGTATTCATTTGCTCCATATTTTTGTCATTACTCTGTTGAGGGAAGACTAATGTATCATAAATACCCAAGTGTCACTGTTGGCTATATCACAGAGTCACTTCTGTCACTTGTCCCTAAGTGTGTGATGTGTATTTCATCTGCCTTCCCTAAGGCCACTTTTCTAATGAGAGTTTATACCATGAAGTACATTTTAAAGTGCTGCCTACTTGTATGAATCAAAATGATCCATTACATTCTCAAGCAATTATTAAACTCAAAGTAGAAAGGTATATTTGTCACAACTTGGACCTCAAGATGTAAAAAAAGAAGCTTCCATTTTCTTACCTAGCATATATTTAGTGACCATTATTACAATAACAAGAAGAGGTAGATTTTGGGTTCTAGTCATAGTAACCAGGAAATAGAAACAGCCTATTTGTCTATCACTGATGAATGGAAAATGGAAATGTGGCTCATTTGCAAGATGGAATGTTAGTCAGCTATGAAAAAGAAAATTATAAAATTCACAGGTCAATGAGTGGAGCTAGAACTAATCTTTCATTCAGAAAGACAGATGTCACATATGTTCTCTTGTCTGTGGACGTTAGCTTTGAATCTTGAAATATGTTCCATTTGGAATACCCAGAGAGGTATGGAATTTAATAGGTGGCTGTGGAGTCAGATGACCCCTTCAGGGAAGGGAGCTAAAGCACTGTAGTATAAAAAGATAAAGGGAACTAATTTAATGGGGAAGGTGGGGATGGGGAGCGAGATAAGAAGGTGGACGAGGGAATACGGAGACAGACAGCTAATACTGAAGACCTGCCCAAGAATTCATATGAAACCTATTACAATAGGAGCTTCCTAATATACAGACATATACATATATAAAGAGAGATTTAATGAAATTGCTTTGCCATGGAGGTGGGCGATACCACAAATAAAAACCCCAGTACTCTATTTTTGAAGACAACACATACTAGCATTACAGACATCAAGAAACCAAGCTTGTACAGACTGGACACTTTATCCCTACTGGCTATTTTTACAGTGTTGGAAGGTGCTATGTGCACTACTGGAGAAGAATGGTATCAATGTTACCAATCTTACCCAGCGCTGAGCACTGTCAATTGTACCAATGCCTGGCCAGACAAGATACACCCACGGGTGCGAGGTAGAAGAACCCTATGTGTGCAACCAGCCACTTTCTGGTTGGATCTAAGGCTCACTCCATAAGATGTAACTCATGGGACACTATTAAAGGAGTCAGACCCTATGGCCCTGTGTGGGAACCATTCTGCAAATTGACATGGGATGCTAGGGGTTGGGGGTGAGAGGGTTTGGGGGTAAGGGGTTGTGTACACCTTTAATCCCAGCACTGGAGAGACAGAGGCAGGTGGATCTCTGAGCAAGTTCCAGAACAGCCAGGGCTACACAGAGAAACCCTGTCTTCAAAAACAAACAAACAAACAAACAAACAAACAAACAAACAAACCAGTAGAACTCAAAGCTTCTTCTCCAGCACCATATCTGACTTCACCATGCCATGTTTCCCCCATAATGGTAATGATCTAAACCTCTGACCATGCCAGACTGTCCCTACCTATTTTCCTTTATAGGAGTTGCCATGGTCAAGGTGTCTCTTCACAGCAATAGAAACTCTAACTGAAGTAAAAGCTATTGACATTTGATAGCTGCTGAGAGAGAAAGAGTCAGTTTTGTTTAGTGGTGTGACCACAGGACCCACTCCTAGTCAGGTGACACAAAGTGGATTCAATCGTAGGAGAAACTCAAAGTTGAATGGGAAGGGAGAGGAGGTGGAGGGGGTGCTGATGGGAGGAATTGGGGGCAAATACTTCCAAATACAGTTTATGGAATTAATGAAATAATTAGTCAAAGTTATTTTTTAATAATTAACAAAAATATTGTCTGAAAAGGACATGTAGCGAGACTTCATGGATGTAGCTTCTCAAATTTCTAGGGGACACAGTCTTGCACTAAGCTCCCTGTCTCTGGCTCTCACCATCTTTCTGCTCCCTCTTCAAAAACGATCCCCGAGTCTTAGGTGCGGGAGCTGTGCCTAACTAAGTTGAATGGTGATGACACCAATGGACATGCTGATGTGGCAGAAATAAAGGCCATGAGGCCTCATCATTAGACAAAGAACTACAGACAACTACCATTTCTCAGAGCAGGAGAAATGGTTTTCCCACAGAAGAGGGAAGCCACACCAATTGGTTATCCACTTCAAATGGTAAGCCCTGCAAAGAAAGAAACATCCAAGAAATGTTATACAGATCGAAAAAGGTTGTACTTATGTATTCAGGAGCACACACACACACACACACACACACACACACACACACACACACACACACTTGAAGAAATGCTGTGAATTTGAAAGAGAACATGGTGAGTGAGTGCATGGGGTTCGGAGGAAGGAAAGGGAAGGAAGAAATTATGTGGTTTATTCTAATCTCCAAAAAGTAAAGAAGTTATTTTGAAAGAATATTTAGCACATAGTCACCTTTACATAATGTAAACTTTTCATTATCTTGGTTGGTGGAGGGAAGACATGTATATGTTTTGGGTTAAACTGCACTGCCATACTTGTCCCATGAAGTGTGTGGAACAAAAACATCACCGTTTTGCAGACAGGGAAACTGGCTTTTCATGGACTGGAAGTGGCTTGCCCGTAGTGACATCACTAATAGATATTAAAGTTGGTGCTTAGCCCTGTTTTCTTAGTGCTAATTTTCATTTCTTAAAAGAGGTTGTACAACACAAAATTAATGTACCACTTTAAAATGCCCAATTCAATGGTACTTCATGCAATCAAAATATTGTGTGAAGGTCATTGCTCTCATATCCTGAAATGAAAAGGGTCTAAAAATGTTATAAAATGGTGCAAAAATGATATTTAAAAAAGTTTATACACCATGTAAGCTATCACCACGTCGCTACTCCATCTCCTGTGAATTACCAATTTGCATTTATCCCTCTATGGGCTGACTAATTCTGGACACGCAGGTGAAACCATATAACATGTGACTTTAATCTGTGTTCCTTCACTTACGTGATGTTTTCTTACCTAGCATGGTGCTTTTGAGTTTCATACACATTAAAGAATGTGTTAGTGCTCCATTTCTTTTACATATGATAAATTGTATTTATCAGTACCTCTTTATCATAATACCTATTGATGGGCATGTTCATTGCTTCCTCTTTGGGGTTTTTCTCAACATAGTTTGTAAGGACAAATGCCACTGTGTTTGAGAAGCTATTTTCTGCCTGTTGACCTAGGGGTGAAGTTTCTGGATCATATGGTAATACCATGTTTAACTTTTGAGGCAGTGCTAAAGTGTACTCCTCGATGGCTACCCCATTTACATTTTACAAGTGTGCGAGGGTTTCAGAGGTCCATGTCCTCAGCAACACCTGTTACTTTCAATAAATGTTTATGTTGAATAGTAACCATCACCTTGGCCATGGAGATGCAACTCGTTGATGTTTGCATTTGTGCTTCTCTGTACCTAATGTTGAGCATCTCTCATGCGCTGTTTGCCACATGCAGATGTCTACCGAAGTCCACTAGGTTAGATTCAATCTTTCTTTCTTTCTTTCTTTCTTTCTTTCTTTCTTTCTTTCTTTCTTTCTTTCTTTCTTTCCTTCTTTCTTTCTTTCCTCTCCTTCCTTCCTTTCTTTTTTCATCCTTCCTTCTTTCCTTCCTTTCTTTCTTTTTTCATCCTTCCTTCTTTCCTTCCTTTCTTTCTCCTTTCTTTCTTTCTCTTTCTTTCTTTCTTTCTTTCTTTCTTTCTTTCTTTCTTTCTTCCTTTCTTTCCTCTCCTTTCTTTCTTTTTCTTTCTTCCTTTCTCTCTCTTTCTTTCTTTCTTTCTTTCTTTCTTTCTTTCTATCTTTCATCTCAGAGCTGTGGATTGAAATCCAGGACTTCACATACAAAATAACAACTCTACCACTGAGCTATATTCCCAGCCCCACAACATCTCCATTCATTTTTGTTTATATTTTTGTGATAACTAATTCTGGCTATCAACTTGCATACCTTGGAAGTGGGAGTCTCAGACTAAGGATTCGGTTCCATCAGATTGATCTGTGAGCGAGCCTGTGGGGCATTTTAATTGCTGATTAATGAGGAAGGACCCAGCCCACTGTGGGCGGTGCCATCCATCCCTGGGCACCTGAGACCTGGACTGCATAAGAGGGCTAGTTGAAAATGGAAGATGATTTAAGAGTAAGTCAATAAGCAGTGTTCCTCCACAGTTTCTTTCTTTTTTTTCCATCTTTATTAACTTGAGTATTTCTTATTTACATTTCGATTGTTATTCCCCTTCCCGGTTTCCGGGCCAACATCCCCCTGATCCCTCCCCCTCCCCTTCTGTATGGGTGTTCCCCTCCCTCCTCCCCCCATTACCACCCTCCCCCCAACAATCACATTCACTGTCCTCCACAGTTTCTGTTTCAAACTTCTGCCTTGTGGTTTTTGTCTTGCCTCTTCTCAGTTACAGACTATAACCTATAAATTAAAATGAACTGTCCCCAACAAATTGACTTTGGTCAGGGTGTTTATCACAGAAAACAAACTAGAACAATCTTCCTCATTAAAATTCTGTATTTGACCCTTTGAAAAAATATACTTTTCTGCTCCCCAAGTATGTTACAGTTACTGCCTTCTTTAAATGTTTTTATATTGTGTATTTTCATATGATGTGTGTGTGCAGTGTGTGTGTATGTGTGTGTGTTTGTGTGTGTGTGTGTGTGTGTGTGTGTGTGTGTGCATGTGTGTGTATTGGACAGTCTAAGGCTTGAAGGCTAAATGCTTCTGTCTGTCTTTTGTGGGGATGATGCCTCAGGATAGGGCCGTCAAGTGGAAGAGTAGATGAATATACTGTCAATATGGGCTCCAAATGTTGGCAAGGCAGAAAAAAGAGTACCCTGTGTCACAGGATAATGGGGTGCCTATCTGGATTAACAGACAAAAATAAAGATGGTGGAAAGGTTGAGCATGAAGGGAATAGGCCAGACATCTTAGTTGGCCTTAGCACAACACTTAGTACACGTGGTTTGGTTTGGTTTTGCTGTCTTGGTGAGAACAGTTTTTGGTGAAAATGTCACTTGTCTTGGGTGGGCTGAAAGAAAAGAGTATGCACGAGGGTTTTCTATAGATTGGAAGCACTAGTTTAAAAGGAGTTGGGGTGCTCCTGGAGCAGAGCCAGGCACCTTTAGGAGACAGGAAAGTGAGAAGACACCAGAGGAAGGTAGTCTGGGAGCATGTTTAAGCTGCTATGCCATGCCCACCCCCATGAGTACCTTTGTGCTCTGTCCTCAGAAGATTCAGTATTTAAATCAGTATTTAAAGTACAAATTTGTATTTTTTTCCTTCCTGTACTTAAACCCTGTGCCTCCATCCCCCTGGTGGATAATCTCAGGAAGGGGAGGTGGATGACCAAAAATCAGAAACAGACTCTAAGTTATTTATTCTTTTGTGTTCCAAAAGCCTAAATATTTGGGAGCATTTAGCAGATTATGGGCTTAGGGAGAGGCTTAGGAGGGGGAGGAACTGTATCTTCCACATCCAAACTCGAAACAAGATTCCCCAGGGCTGGGATGGAGGTGGACAACGCTAGTGAGGGCGTGGAGGTATAAAAGCAGAAAGGCCTGTGCACCCCAGGAAGGAGACTGAGTGATGGTCAAGACATGCTTGGGGAAGTGAGGGCCTGGAAAGCAGCCATGTGAGATGTACCGACAGCCTACCAAATGCCCCATCTTGATCCTTGGGATCTGACTGTATGTGTTACTTTGGGTAGCGAAGGAGACTGCAGGTGTGGTTAAGCAAAGTCTCCAGGTGGAGCCAGTGTGATTCCAGGCTCTTTATGAGCTGGAGGCTGTTGAACATGACCAGGGAAGATACAGATGCGTCTGGGCTGCTGTGGTTGAGGGTGCAGGAAGGAGCTTTGAGTCAGGAAGTGCAGGTGGACTCCAAATGTGGCAGGGGCAAGCACATGGATTCCTCTGCACAACTTCCCAAAGGGAAACCTTGTATCAGTCTGTAACACTGAGGTGGGACTTCTGACCTCTGGACCTGGAAGCTAATGTATCTGTGGGTTGGAAGCAGCTGGCTTTGTGGCCATCTGTTACAGCCACACTAGGAAACTATCAGAGCTCGTAGAGCAAAGAGCACAGCTGGCTCTCCAGTGAGTCTTCTGTGCCCCAGATGGAGTCAGCAGAGACCTGACAGAGCACACTCAGGGACAAGGAAGGTCTTGGCAGTGTCACAAATGCACTAGTGACTAAACACTCAGTGGACTCCTATACCCAAGACCCCGAGTGCCGGGCATACCCCAGAATTCCCTCTAACTAAGATTAAATTGCTGTCACCAAGGCTAAATGGCCCCTTGAAATATAAATAAGGTGATCTTCTTGGGCATTGAGCTTGGGGACTCGCATTCCTACTTACCACATAATAACGTTTTCACGTTAATTAGGGGAGGGCATCCACTGTGTGCCACAGCCTGTTCCAGTTCATCTCCACAACTCAAGAAGGCAAGTACCTCTCGTTCTCAATTTAATTTTTTTCCTGAAAATGTGCCAGATAGTGGGTTTGGAGAAGGGGATGAGAATGACTATATTCCATTATTTTAAATGTAAAACAAAATATAATGAATTCCAGGCTTATCCAAAAATTGCAATCAATTTGCTGAAATACCACAGCACAGTTTGAACAGCTGTGGAATAATATAGCAAGGCTTTCTGCATCATATAAAGCACTAGGAAACCTATCATCTAATTATTAAGCACAGCGCTGGATATTCTGTATTTGAAACACAATGCTCTACAGTATTGTATACCAACTACATTTCCCCCTCTACGCTAAAACGGAATGTAATGAAAATAGCATGTGTGTATGTTAATGGTAGATACACAAAGTGCACCCTCCAGGGAGAATGGCTAAGTGCTGACCACTGTGTTCTCTACGGCGACTAGCCTAGGCTCAGGTCCGCACCATGAATGTTTTCCTCTGTGCACATGGGAACTCCTCACAGCTTGGGTGACCATGAAATGTGTGGTCAAGTGGGGCCCTTTCGGATAGAAATGGGGGCTGTTGATTGTCACACTGGACCCAGGGGTTGTGGTACATTCTTGATTTCCCAGAACTTGGGAGGTCACTGCAAGAGAACGCCGATTTCAAGTCTAGGCTTGGCTGCAGAATGAAGTCTTATCCCTGCCTCCCCAGATATAATATATTATATATAAGATATAATATCTAATAATATCTGAAATGAATCGACTGGGGCAGAGTGAGAGATATGTGGTTCATTCTGCTACTTAGCATACAAGTTGGATGAAATACTTGGCAATTTTATAACAAATATCTGGGTAGTATGGATTCATTATGTTCTTGTTTCCAATTTCCAGACAGCCAAGCAAAAGAGAAAAAACAGGAAGTAAACAATTTGCACAGCTAAGGTGGCAACAGTAATTCCCATAGTGGAGTGAGAGTCCAAGCCCAGGTCTGTGTGATTTTCTAGAGTGAGTTTGAAGACTTTCAATTTGGACTTCCTTCTTGAGACTTTGGAGACCATGTTCTAGTCTGACCTTTGGAGCAGTGGGTAGGACAGGATACCTGGTCCTCACGGCTCATAGCTCACCACCAGGGCTGATTTTCAGGGGCTAATTTCAACCATTCTTCTTGCCGATTTCCTGAGAAGATGGGTGGCAGCAAGGGGAGGGTCCAGTGTCTAACCTGAGACTAACAGGAGAGTAGCCAACATCAAGCCTCACTTGTGCCTTCTAGAACTGAGGTAAATCACAGCTACCAACTTGTTCCGGCAACTCTCTGCTGTCCATTGGACCTCACTGTGACTTACAAAAAACGGACCCCAGCATGCGTCATTGCACTGATGAAGACTCATGGCCTTCCTCAGCTGACGTTCCCTGCTTTTAGTTTTAACTGCAGTTCTTCTTGTGCCCCTCTATGAGTTCCCTTGTGCAACCGAGAAAAAAGAAGTATTACAAACAATGCCTAGAGCAACAGAAATTTTTTTACTCTCACAATTTATGGGCCCAGAAATCCAAAATCAAGGCGTAGTCTGGGTAATGCTCTCAAAGGCGGCTGAGAAGCCTTCCTATCTCCCTGCTTCCTGTGGCTCTGAGAATTGTGGTAACATCACTCCAAGCTACATCCACTTGCTAATCTGTCCTGTGTGTGTACCTCCGAGCCATAATCATCTCCTAGGGATACAGGGCCTGTCCTAATCTCATCTGTAGCCTTGGCTTAAATACTTGCATTTATGAAAAAGAAATCTACTCAACAATATGATCCCTTTCTAAGATTCTGGGGAGGTGTGAGTTTTGAAGGACATTGTTTGATCCTGGGAAATTTCCAGTTCTTCGCTCCCCGCAGAAGCACCACTTCTACCTCTGTAAAGTGTGGTCCAGATCCAAGCCTCTTGGAATCACCCCCAGGGAAGAGACATGGATGCTCCAGTCTGGCAGGTCAAGATGTGATGTGGCAGAGCTGAGCTTTGTACTTGCAGACGTTTGCAATGGAATTAAGAGAACCCCATTTCCTTCATGACTGATCGGGTTTAAGGCAAAGCAGGCTCTGGTGAGAATTTGCGGGTGCTAAATTTGGGGGTGCTAAGGCTCCCGTGGTCTTCTGCCATCACCACTACCAGAACTCTTTGAAGGTGTAAAGTCTCCCAAGCCAACATTATGTTTTGAGTGAATAGTATAAAGGTAAGCGGTCAAGACTGAACTAAGAAAAAAAATACTGGATCAAGTTTACACTTAAGGGGAGGCGTGCTAATGATTGGACGTTATGCTTTTATGTCACCATGCTTATATCAAATCTTAAACTATGGAGCCTTGCCCTCTCCTTTAGTGTATAGTTTAACAGTATGATTATTAAAATAATCCACATCTTCACTCACACTACACATGCAATACCCACATGAGATACCAGAAGCATTCATTGGCTGTCGCTAACTGTTTCACCCTGCACTCGCAGGCAAATGAATCCTGTGGTGCACCTTAAATATATACAGTTTTTATTAGCTGTACTTTCAAGACACTTGCAGGAGGAGTTCATCTCACACAGGCCGTATTCCTTGTATATCACTCCATCTTCCTGACCTGATGAGGGATCTGTCAGATGCCTTTATACAATCTACCTACAAAAGGCACTGGCCGGGCTGTGCTTCATAAGCAAGTATCACTCCTTACCTGCCTCCTGGATCCGACCGAGTGTCGGGCACAGAAACTAGTCAGTCCTGTGTTGGTTGACAGAGGAAACACTTTGTGAGAAAGAAACCACATCATCCACTCTGCTAACTGGATCTGCCCATCCACTTTAGAATGCATCTCTGTTCTCTCTAAGCGCCCTGTGGAATTACTCGTTTGTTCCTGCTGCTCCCTAGGCTGCCTCTGCCGGTGCCTCCGCTGACGTGTTTGCCGCGTGGTTCCGTCCTCCATCTAACTGCCGTTGCTCTTCTGAGATCCCCGAAACAAAGAGAGTGTGAGGCACAAGTTAAAGGTGATTTAAAGCTTCTCCATCTCGGTATGTACTCCGGTGGAAAAGCACCTCGTAAACATAGAAAGGGATGGTTGATGCTCGCCAGATGACATTACAGCTCGGAGTCTACGCACGAGCTGCACACTGCCCGCAGGAGCTGCACACTGCCCTCCTGTCTTGTAAAACGGGGCTGCTTTTAATAGAAAGAAAATAGTCCAATGAATCTCAGGTTCCGTGAGTGTGCAAATTTCTCTATGAAGAGAAATTGTGGATAACTCATGACCCAACTCTAGGACAAAATATGGAGCCAATGAAATAAATGGTCCAGTGGATGGAGACGCCTGCCGCAGAGCCTAACACCCTCAGTCTAATTCCTGGAACCCACACAGTAGAAGGAAAGAGGCAACTCCTACATGTTGTCCCCTGATCTCCACACACATGCTGTGACATGTGCCCATGTATATGTACATGCAATAGAAAAAAAAATAAATGCATCCAAAATCAACCTTCAGCACTCACGGCTTTGAAAAAATATATACTTATTATAGCTTTTGAGCAGGAGTCTTTTTAGCATCCCCCAAATCTAGTTCTCTGGGGAAAATTGTTTGTTGAACTCTCTCCTAACTTACATATTTGGGCTGAAGAAAGGCTGGTCTCTCTTTCTCAAATCTCTCTCATTTTGTACATTCTCAATTTAATTCTAATCGTCATTGTCAACTTTGAGCATTGCATATCATGCGTTATTTTCATTTCTAGGAAGTGAGAGACGTATTGGATGACAAACTTCACCTTCTGTGTAATAACTAATCTTTGTTGACTATCTCTGAAATCTACTCAAAGCCAAGCAGCTGGGCAAGCCTAGAAGGGATTTTCTTGATTGGATCATTTGAGATGGGAAGACTCAACCTCAAATCTGGATCATTTGAAGTCAGGAAGATCTACCCTGAATCTGGGCAATGCCTTCTAGGGGCAGCTCGTTTAAATGGACATAGAAGGAAGCCTGTGCTTTTCTGCCTGCTTATCTCATTCTTGTTGGTAAGTTCATCGCTCTGCTAATAAGTTCATCTGCTCTGCTGATAAGGCCTTACTTAGCTGGCATTAGAACCTATTTCTTCAGGATTCCAGTGTAGACTGAAGACCAGGTGAGACCTTAACAACTACCAGTTTCTTGGCTTTTCTACTGAGAGAATGCTATTTTGGCTAGCTGGGCCACAGCCTGTGAGCCACTCTAGTAAATCCTCTTTTACCATACATATGCACTCATTTTGTCTGCTCTGTTCCTTTAGAGAACCCTGATTAATATGCTATGTTTCCATCTCTGGCTGAAATAAGCACAAGGCCAGGTTAGATGAACCATTAAAGACTTGACCAAGTCCATAAGTTCTCAAACTTCTGTAGACCCCAAATACCCTATGTTAGGAGCAATTGTGTAATTGTGTACTGCCGTGCATTCATTTGCACTTTCCATAAAAAAAACCTACACTCATACTCAGATGTTTTGGTTTAAAATTCATTGTTTTAAGATTATTTTATTTAAAAAAACAAAAGCAACAAACAAACTTGTGCCTTCAATATGGCTCAACCAATATACATACTGCCAAGCCTAATAATCCACTGACCTGCATAGTGGGAGGGCAAAATGATTCTAGCAAGATGTCAAGTAATCTCTGACTTCCACACTTATGCTGTTATGCTGTAGCACGAACACACCTACACACCCACACCTACACCTACACCCACACCCCCCACACACAAACATACGCATACACACAAGAAAGCAAAGCAAAAACAAAAGATTCTTATACTCTTGTAAGAATCTATGTAAACATAGATTCTTGATGGAGTGGGCATGGTGGCACATGCTTTTAATTCCAACAGGCAGAGGCAGGTAGAGCTCTGTGAATTCAAGCCCAGTCTAGTTTGCATAGTGACTTCTAGGCCACAGAGAGCCACATTATCAGATCCTGTCTCAAATGATAAGCAAAGGAGGGAATACAAGGAGGAAATGAGTAGAAGGAAGGAGAAAGAGAGGGGGGAGGGAGGGAAGGAGGGAGAGAGGAAAAATAGAAAAGAAAAAAGAAGGAAGAAACAACAGACATTTGATTATTCCAACTGCTCCATGTCTTCTGACTTCTTTTCTACTGAACTACTACAAAGTGACTTGACTTTTTGCTTCTTCTTCCCATAAACCTGCCGTTATAGACCCAAAGGATCTATCGTAAAGTTATACTACAAGAAAAGTTATGATTGATGAAGAATTCCCTTTCTTGCATAGTTTGTCTCTAGACAAAGATAACTGAATAAGGTTACCTCTTCATGCCTCAGTAGCTGTGTTGAGTCAGGCTCTCATTCCAGATGACTTTAGCTGAGTTGGGGGATGGAAGGGAGTACAGGGCTTAGGGAACTCATCTAGATGATGCTAGCTGCATCTACTCATAACTAACCCCTCACATGGGGACCATGGAAATGGCAAGTAGAAGGAAGAGTCCTAGCTCCTGCTGTTGAGTTTCTTCTGAGGAGTGAGGAGAATTCAACACTTTGTCTTTCTCTCTGCCTCAGCCTTCTGTCTTTCCTGACCTACCACATCCCTGTTTCACCCAGTTCTGCAGCACCCAGCTGTGAAGGGAGCCCCTTCCAGTGTATATATTTATTGACTCTGGACTCAGAAATCTAGAAAGCAAGAGTAGTTAGTAAGTGAAGGCTAACTGGATTTTACCAAGAGCTAATGTTATCCTCAACTCCATATCCACATAGTATTCACGAATGCCCTTCAAATTTAGGTCTCATCCAAAATTAACTTGATTGATTTAGAAGACTATTCAATCATTCTCTGGTGCGAAGTAAGTTGCTAGCTCTTTTCTCTTCACAGATTAGATCACATAATGTTGGAAACTTAGATTTCTAAGCTTCATGATGACACTCAATGGGGCTCATTTAGAAGGCCTCAGCTGTTACTGTGTGAGATCCAGATGTGTTCTGCCAGCTCACAGAGAAGTGCTGGCAGTTCCTATTGAAGAGAAAATGGACCACATGCTTCTGGCTTGTGCTGACAAGACGTTAGTGGGAATGATGAGCCCATGACGAAGGCTTGTGAGGAGCAATAGCGATGCAGTAATTTATCAGCGTGTTCCGTCTGAGGGAACGGGTCCCTTAGTTTTCCTTCCTTCGTGGAAAGAAGTCTTATAAAACTGTAGTTGAGCTTAGAGGGCTGAATGGGAGCTGGTTGGGGTCACAGGAGGAGACCCCTCACTTCAGGAAAGGTTGATGTGTATGAGTGCAAATAATTGTGGGTGTAATTCAGTTTCTATGACTGGTACAACAAAGAGCCTAAGCCCTACATGTTAGAAGGGCACATAACAGTCATCTCCCGAAGCACTGTGGAGGTGAATTCCATATTTATATAATACCAGTTCCCTCCTCCAGTTTACATACTGGAACCAAGATGGTCCCATATGACCTAATTTGGTTTTATGTATCCAGTGTCCAGTTATACTGCCTGTGTTAACAAGATGCCTGCCTAAAGAGTAGACACTACAGTATTAGCTACTGTTAAGAACAATAATTACAGTAGGGAGCCACCAAGTGGTGTGCCCAATTAATAAAATCATTCTGAATGGCAGGGAGGACACAGAGCTTCTGTATTGGTTAAGAATCCATCTGGCTGGAGGGAAGGAGTCTACCTGTGTTGCTCAAGAGGTCTCAGGACAGTTCAAGGTAGTACTTTAGCTAAGTGACTCTACAAAAGAACCCAGTCTTCTTTATTGTCTTTCATCTCTTAGCCTGTATCCTTCTTCCTTAGTTTTGGAAGGTGACTTATCAACCTCCAACTAACACATTAGCATCAACAGAAGAGGAGGAGTAGAAGGAGGGGGAGAGGAGGAGGAGGAAGGGGAGGAGGAGGGAGAGAAAGAGGAGGAGGGAAAAGAGGGAGAAGAAGAAGAGGAGGAAGAGGAGGAGGAAGAGGAGGAGGAGGAGGAGGAGGAGGAGGAGGAAGAAGAAGAAGAAGGAGGAGGAGGAGGAGGAGGAGGAGGAGGAGGAGGAGGAGAAGAAGAAGAAGAAGAAGAAGAAGAAGAAGAAGAAGAAGAAGAAGAAGAAGAAGAAGAAGAAGAAGAAGAAGAAGAAGGCGGCAATGATGGAGGTTAAGATCGAAGATCTAAGGGGCATGATAGTTGAAGATGTTTGTTCTTCAGAACATTCTTAGACGTTCCACCCAGGGACATCTACTTACTTTTCACTGGTGACTTCAAAATCAACCCTAGAAAGTGAATAGAAAGAGGAGATGTTCTTGGATAAGTTAGCTACTGATATGTGTCCCAGGATGATTTGCTGGGGGAGTCAAAATTGCTGGTCAAAACTCTATTTGCAAGAGCCACAGTGGCTTCAAAAGAAGATCAAGAACTACAGCTCTTTATCCTAAGAAATGAAGGAGGCTTCTTTATGAGTAGCTGGTGTTTGTTGATGGTAACATTCATTACAAAATGATTTCGCTGTGAGCATACTTCGCCTGCCTAAAGAAGAAATGTTTACCTTTTTAAAAGGACTTATTTTTAAGTTCAATGTGTTTGTGCTTGTATGGGCATATCCTGTGTGTGTGTGTGTGTGTGTGTGTGTGTGTGTGTGTGTGCATGCATACCTATGCAGACCAGAAGAAGCATCAAATCTCCTGGAGCTGGAGTTACAGGTGATTGTGAGTCATCCACTTGCCAGCTGAGAAGTGAAACTGAATCCTCTGAAGGAGCAAGAAGTGTTCTCATCAGCGGAACCATCTCTCTACACCAAAATACTTGCTTTTTGTAATTTAATTTCTATCCCCACTCACCTACATACCTTGGGTTCCCTTTGGGAAAGTTACTGTCCTAACTTTACGGGGCTTAGTTGGGACTAAGGTTCAGACTTAAGAGTCAATATACTGGGGTTGGGGATTTAGCTCAGTGGTAGAGCGCTTGCCTAATAAGGGCAAGGCCCTGGGTTCGGTTCCCAGCTCCGAAAAAAAGAAAAAAGAAAAAAGAAAAAAAAGAGTCAATATACTTCATGATGGATGGAAGGACATGAGTGTGATCCAATTCTCTGGAATTGCAATCTATATGAATAAAAGAGGAAAGAGTTGAGCGTGGCTCACACCTTTAATCCCAGCACTGGAGAGACGGGGCAGGTGGATCCCTGTGTGTTCCAGGCCAGCTTGGTTTATAGAACAAGTTCCAGGACAGCCAAGACTACAGAGAGAGATTGTGTCTTGAAAAAACAAAAATGAACAAAAACAAAAAAAAAGGAGAGAGAGAGAGAGAGAGAGAGAGAGAGAGAGAGAGAGAGAGAGAGGGAGAAGGAGAAGGAGAAGGAGAAGGAAAAGAAGAAGAAGAAGAAGAAGAAGAAGAAGAAGAAGAAGAAGAAGAAGAAGAAGAAGAAGAAGAAGAAGAAGAAAGAAGAAGAAGAAGAAGAAGAAGAAGAAGAAGAAGAAGAAGAAGAAGAAGAAGAAGAAGAAGAGATCTTGTCTGAGATTAAATCAGAACAAAAGAGGCAGACCAAGAGATGAGGAGAAAAATGGACGTGTGGTAACATACTAGATTAATTTAGTTTTTGTCACTTGCAGTTGAAAAGATTCCTCAGTAATGTAGGGAAACTAGACCCTATATTATCCTATTATCCTATATAGGGAAATAATTCATTTATTTCATTCTACATGTGTGGAGGGGTGCACGTGTGCTATGGCGTGTGTGTGTGTGTGTGTGTGTGTGTGTGTGTGTGTGTGTGTGTGTGTGTAAGATGGTTAGAGGACAATATGGTTCTATCTCTCCTACCATGAGAGTTCTGGGGATTGAACTCAGGTCCTCAGGCTTGGCAGCAAGCACCTTTACCAAATGAACCACTCACTAGCCCTCCCCATTCAATCCTACTTCCCCCTCAAATCTTCCCAGGTCCTTTCCATCCAACTTCATGTTCTTCTCTTTCTTTCTTTTTCTCATTCTTACAAAATAAATTCCAAGAAAGCAACAAATAATAAAATATTAAAACAAACTAAAAAGTAATAAAAATCAGACCAAAAAGTACCTAAACAAAATAATACAAAACAAGAAGTGTATTCAAAAGCATGGAGTCCATTTGTATCAGCCAATTTCTCTTGGTCATGGGGCCCGCCCTAGAGTGTAGTTGATATACCCAGTGACACTCCAATGGAGAAAACGGATTTTTCCCTCTCCCAGGAGGTATCAATCCCAAATAACGTCTTGGTTAGGGTGGGGCTTTGTATCCATTCTCCTCGGTGCTGGGATTTTGTCTGATTAGAACCTATACAGGTCTTGTGCCTGCTGCCACAGTCTCCAAAGTTCATATGAGTATCAGTCCCGTTCTGTCTGGAAGATTGTTTCCTTGGACTCCTCCATAAGTCTTGACTCTTACAACCTTTCTGCCTCCTCTTCCACATAGAAGGCTGAAACCATTCTTCTTAACATCCTGTATGTGGAAACAAAAATAAATGAATACTGCAAATAATCGTATCACAAACACATGGCAGCTATACAGATAAAGTTCAATATAGTGTGCATTTTCTATTTATTCTTACCAAGAAAACACCCATTGAAAAATGCCTTCACTCGTCCTCCCCAGTGAGCAACCACAAAGGTTTGAAAGAGAACATGACCAATATAAAATGTTGCAGGGTACGTAACAGTAGTGGCTGTCATATGGATGAAGCTTGCTAGAATGCTTGGCTTTCTACGCTGGCTCCAAGACACACATTTGTTTTGAGGGAACAATTGTGGGAAATGCTTCTGTTTGAAAACATTTGCGTATGGAGCAAACATTTGATTTTGAAATCTATACTTAAACGATTAGGCTGCTGTCAAATAAAATACCCATCAACCCTAACATATGCTTCCATTGAAAATGCTTGCCAGGGCAGACAGACAAGAAGGAAAAGCTCAACGTGTGGTCATTCTGCACAATATTTTCAAAACCAAATCGTTAAACACTGCGTAGTCAAAATGTCAAAGTTCCGATCAATTTTAACTGTCACTTGTCAATCAGTGTCAAAAATGGATTCAGGATTATCTCATTAGGACCACATTTTATTTCCAGTTTTCCTTAAGAGTCAAACAATCCTGCCAGGCACAGTGAGCTCAGCCACTATCTCAGTCCTTGGGAAGCAGAGGCAGGGAATCACAAGTTTGAGTCAATCTGATCTATGTAGCAAGTTAAAGGCCAGCTCAAAACACATGGAGACCCTGCCTCAAGAATGCAAAAATAAGCAAAGAAAAAGGATCTAGCATTCTTGTTAAAGTAAAAATAAACTTATCTTGGTAGAGTGTTTGCCCTTTCTAGGTTTTGTCTTTTCCTTTTAAATGTATTTGTTTCACAGTTTCATAATGCATATGTGAAGTGGAAATTTCTGGCTTGTCTGGGAAGTCAATGATATCAAATGATGTTTTGCTGGAGCACACAAGTGAAAGGAAGTCTGGCTAAGGCAGATACATGAGAGGATGTTTTCTTGAAGCAGGCATAGGTGAAAGGATGTTTTTCTGTAGCAGTTACATAAAAGGACACATGCTGAAGGAATATAAATATGACGTCATAGACAGTCGGAGACGAGCATTAGTTTGTTTTGCTCTGCCTCTCTGTTCTTCACTAAAGACACACATGTCTTGGTTTGCCTTACATAGTGTTGTTGATTGCCACTAGGGTAATGCCACCATTGAGGGAAACTTGGGAAAAGAACTGCTTGTGAGGGTTCTGCAGCAGCTTGCTGCTTCATCAGCCTCACCTCAGGCTGGTTGGCGAGCCTTGTGGTTTCTTCAGGACTGGACTGTAGCTGCCACTTCCTGTGTGGTATCTGCTCGTCTAGAGGACTGGTCTGCAGCTGCCGAGCCATATTAAGAGACTTATCTGATGCCAAAGAAACTTGAACTTGCCCCCAAAGAACTAGTACTAAATAGTTCACTTCTCCTATATCCCACTTAGGGCAGAACATTCACAGTTACATGTACTGAGCACATCGGCCAGTTGTCAGTCTCTGCAATAATGAGTGCTCACTGAATCCAGAAGCTTCTCTGAGCAATGCAGAGAGCAGCACTGGTCTGTGAATACGAACATAAACCTAAGAGAGTGAAAACCATTCTCAACAATGAAAGAACTTCTGGGGGAATCGCAATCCCCAACTTTAAGCTATACTGTAAAGCCATAGTGATAAAAACAGCATGGTATTGGTACAGAGACAGGCAAGTAAATCAGTGGAATAGAATTGAAGATCCAGAAATGAACCCACACACATATGGTCACTTGATCTTTGACAAAGAAGCTAAAATCATCCATTGAGAAAAAGATAGCATTCTCAACAAATGGTGCATGTAGAAGAATGCAAATTGAACCTTTCTTATCTCCTTGTACAAAGCTCAAGTCCAAGTGGATCAAGGACCTCTACATAAAACCAGATACACTGAATCTAATAGAAGAGAAAGTGGGAAAGAGCCTTGAATACTTGATTGGGCACAGGGGAAAATTTCCTGAACAGAATACCAATGGCTTATGCCTTAAGATCAACAATCAACAAATGGGACCTCATAAAATTGCAAAGCTTCTGTAAAGCAAAGGACACTGTCAATAGGACAAAACAGCAACCAATAGGTGGGGTAAGATCTTTACTGACCCTACATCCAATAGAGGGCTAATACTCAAGATATATAAAGAACTCAGAAAGGTAGACTCCAGAGAACCAAATAACCCTATTAAAAAGTAGAGTACAGAGCTGGAGAGATGGCTCAGTGGTTAAGAGCACTGACTTCTCTTCCAGAGGTCCTGAGTTCAATTCCCAGCAACCACATGGTGGCTCACAACTATCTGTAATGAGATCTGATGCCCTCTTCTGGTGTGTCTGAAGACAGCTACGTGCACTTATATATAATAAATAAATATCCTCCTTTTTCTTTAAAGTGGAGTACAAAGCTAAATAGAGAATTCTTGAATGGCTGAGAAACACTTAAAGAAATGTTCAACATCCTTAGCCACCAGGGAAATGTAAATCAAAACATTTCCACCTCACACCAGTCAGAATGGCTAAGATCAAAAACTCAGGTGACAGCAGATGTTGGAGAGGATGTGGAGAAAGAAGAACACTCCTCTACTGCTGGTGGTATGCAAACTGGTAAAAACAATTTTGGAAATCAGTCTGGCCATTCTTGAGAAAATTGGAAATAGTTCTCCTGGAGGACGCAGCTATACCACTCCTGGGCACATACCCGAAAAATGCTCCAACATACAACAAAAACACATGCTCCACTATGTTCATAGCAGCCTTATTTATAATAGCCAGAAGCTGGAAAGAACCCAGATGCCCTTCAACAGAGGAATGGATACAGAACATAGTGTACACATACACAATGGAGTACTACACAGTGATTAAAAACAATGACTTCATGAAATTCGCAGGCAAATGAATGGAACTGGAAAATATCATCCTGAGTGAGGTAACCCAGACACAAAAGAACACACATGGTGTGTACTCACTGATAAGTGGATATTAGCCCAGAACCCACAATGCCCATCATACAACCCACAGAGCCCAGAGCATAAAGGAAGGAGCACCAGGATGTGGGTGCTTCAGTCCTGCATTGAGGGGGGCACAGATTGTGGGAAGTAGGGGAAAGGGGGACCAGGAGGGAGAAAAGAGGGGGAGGGAATAAGAGTGGCAGCATCAGGATCTGGAGGAGATGTGAGAGAGGTACAGAGGGTCAGGAAATTGAACAAATATATGTAGGAGGGAGGATGAGGACCACTGCAGGGTCCCAGACACCAGGGAAATGTGAGGCTCCCAGGACCCAACGGGGATGACTTTAGCCGAAATGCACAGAGAAAGGGGAGATAGATCCTGTAGAGACCCCCTCCAGCAGATAGGCATGGTCCCTGGTTGAGGTATGGGGATACACACCCTTCTCAAAGTTTTTAACCCAGAAATGTTCCTGTCCAAAGGAAAAACAGGGACAAAAAATGGAACAGAGACTGAAGGAAGGGCCAATCATGGACTGCCCGACCTGGGGATGCATCCTGTCTGCAGACACCAAACCCAACACTGTTGCTGTGATCAATAGGTGCTTGCTGACAGGAATCTAGGGTGGCGGGTCCTGAGGAAGTCCGGTCAGCAACTGACCAATGCAGATGTAGATGCTTGGAGCCAACCATCAGATGGGGCTCAGGGAACCTTGTGGGAGAGTTGGCAGAAGGACTGGAGAAGTGGAGGGGAATTATAACCCCACTGGAAGAAGAACATAGTCTGGCCTGACCACCCAGTTCTCCCAAAGTCTAGTCCACTAACCAAGGAGTGTACCTGGAGGGATCCATGGCTCAAGATACAGATGTAGCAGAGAACAGCCTTACCTGATAGCAGTAGGAAGGGAGGCCCTCGGTCCTGGGAAGACTTGATGCCCCAGCATAAGGAGATGCTGGAGTGGTGGGGCAGGAGAAGTTGGGCAGGTGGGGGAGCACTTTCATACAGGCAATGGGGAGGAGGGAGAGCAGATGTGGGGATGGGGGGCTGGTGGAGAGGTAACCAGGAAATGGGATATCATTTGATATGTAGATGAATGGAATGATCAATTAACACACACACACACACACACACACACACACACACACACACACAAGTGTTTATAACGCGGTTTGATACCATGTCCAGTTAGGAAAACAACAGTAGTAGTTATTTTGTAGAGCCTATAGTTTTCTTAGCCATGAGCTTTGCCAAGGTTTGCAGTAATAGGTGTAAGTTTCCTTAGGCCTATGAAGTACTAATTACTAATTACAGTTAATTACTCCCTGAACAGCCATGCTACAATTGTACCAATGGACACCTTGTGCATGGCATCTTGGTATTGATGTTCTCAGGGCTCGCAGCTAGATAAGGCTGTTTCTCACCTAGGAAGCTGGTTAGTACTTTCTGGAGGGAGGTGTACCAATTTACAGGAGGAGCAATCAATAGTCAGGAGTCAAGAAGCATCTACCTCAATTTCAGCTTGATTTATATATTGTATATGTATATGTGTGTATACATGTGTATGTATCCATATATATGTGTATATATATCCGTGTGTGTGTGTGTGTGTGTGTGTGTGTGTGTGTGTGTGTAGATTATTGTCTTTATGTAGGTGAAGACAGTCAAGATAAGGCAAGGCCTGTGGTTGGGCAGTGAAAAAGTAAGGCAGGGACAGAGTTTCTTTAAGGCATGAGAGAGGGGAGAAAGAAGAGAAGAACCAAGATGGAGGCAGAGAAGGGTGACCCAGACCTGTGTGTCCTTAAATGGCCACAGTTAGCCATGAATATGTCTTAAGGGATGGATTTTTATAGGACAATTTATCTTATCTAGGTGGGCAGTTTATATCATTATCAAGTGGTTGTGAGTTTATTGTGTGGACATTTTGTGGGTTGAGAATTTAAGATTTTAAAATATTTAAGATCTGATTGCTAAATTACAAACTTACTGAGTTTTGACTTTAATGGGTAACTGGGAGTTGTGACTAACCACAGGGGGCCGATGCAGGGGATGTGAGCAGAGTCCACAGCAAGAGGGCGGCTGCTGCCAGACTCAGACAGTAGCATGGGATGGAGATTAGAAACTCAGAGGGTTTGCTGACTGAGACGAAAATACCTGCAGATGCCAGGTAATCCACCTGGCTAGAGTGGTTATCTAAAATTCAAGACCAAGGTTGGAGACCATGGTTCAGCAGTTAAGAGCACTGACTGCTCTTCCAGAGGTCCTCAGTTCAAGTCCCAGCAACCAGCTGGTGGCTCACAATCATCTGTAATGGGATCTGATGTCCTCTTCTCGTGTCCCTGAAGACAGCAACGGTGAACTCACATACATAAAATAAATAAATCATTAAAAAATTTCAAGACCGAAAGGGCATGCAAGGATGTGGGGAAGGAGGGGCCCTTATTCACTGTTGGTGATATTATAAAGTAATGCAGCCATAGTGGAAGACTCTCCAATAGCTAGAAATAGAACTGTCTACCATGTGACCCAGCGCACCATCATGGGCACATACCTAAAGGACCCTGTATTCCTAGTGTAGACACACTTACACATCCATGTTTGTAGCTGCTCTGTTCACGATGGTTAGGAAATAGAAACAACCTGTATGCTGAAAAATGGATAATGAAGACGTGGCACGCTTACACAATGGAATTTTGTTCAGCTGCAAAGACAATGAGATTATGAAATTTGCAGGAAAATGGTTGGAACTGAAAAATATTATTATTACCGAGTGAGGTAACCCAGACCCACAAAGACAAACACCACATGTTCTTTCCTGTTCATGGATCCCAGCTTCAATTTTTTAGATTTGTATATTTGACTTGGCATCTCAAGAATCCTGAGTGAGTTTTCTGTAATTTCTCCTTTTTTTTTTTATTCTTTTAAAAGGAAAAGAATCATGGCTAGTTGGATCTCTGGGATATGCTTTTGCTTGTTCTGAAACATTTCCTTACATGCTGTTTTTTTTCTTCCAAAGGTTCTAGATCACTAGTCTTTTGAACTTCTCAGCTTGCTTGCTTACTTATTTGTTTGTTTGTTTGTTTGTTTATTACTTCACAAAGGGTGAGTAAGAGAATGGTAGCTTGGGTCATTCAGAGCCAGTCAGAAGCATTGCCAAGCACACAAACCCATATTCCAGCCCAGCTCCTGCTGTGTTGGCGTCTCTTATCTTTCACCTCTCAACTCCTTAACAGCCTCAGTTGCATGTTGGTTCTCAAACTCACACCTAAATATGTTAGATCAGAATGCTGTCATAAAGGCATCTTTCCAAATATATGGAAGGTAACTCAAGGTTCACCAAGAGGACATAGTCGTGGCTCTTCGAGTAAATAGCCAGCCAGCCGATCATTCTCATGAATAGAGAAAGGATTTCTCTGCCTTGCCGCTTCTTGGTGTAGGTCCTTCCTTGGTTCCTTGCTCAGGTCCTCTCTTAGAATGTCCTTGGGATTCTCACCCTACCCACTTGCAAGAAGAAGAGTCCTTGAGACCCATGTTGTACGGTCATTTCTGAAGCTTTGTTGGTCATCCTAGACCAGAGGGATGCTTTCTCTACTCAACTCTTACGTCATTTGCTAAGAGCTTGGTTCTAGGTAATTTGCTGTCTCTAGAGCCTGGTTCTGGGTCATTTGCTGTCTCTAGAGCTTGGTTCTAGAAGGAAAGCTCTTGAAAACTCTTGAAACACTTCCACAGCTTGGAATCCTGGGTAGCAGAGACACCAGAGCTTTACTCTTGACTTCTTCAACAACCTGCACCACTTCTTTACTAAGGCTTTAAAACAAGCTTTCCATCACCACAGAAAAAGAGAGCTTCTTTCTCCTTTTCTTCACTACACTTTGCTTTCTGTTGCTGCGATAAACACCATGACCGGCAGCAAGTTGGAGAGGAAGGGTTCGTTTCATCGTATAGCTTTATAGCACATATTGGAGGAAGTCGGGCAGAGACCTGGAGGCACAAAGGGAAGCAGATTCTTCTGAGGGGTGCTGCTCACTGGCTGGTCCCACAGCTGCTCCAGTGTACTTGCTTACCCACTTCAGCACCGCCTGCCAGGTGTGGCCCCACCCACAGTACACTAAGCCCTCCCACACCAATCATGCTCCACCAACATGTCCACAGGCTAATCCTGTGGGAGCGATTTCTCACTTGAGGTTCCCTCTTCCCACAGGACTCTAGTTTATGTCAGGTTGACAAAAAACTAACCAGTACTAGGCTTAGACATAGAGTAGGGACTCACTGGAAATGTTTCTTTAATACATGCTTAGTGTCACCCCAGCTCAGAGGGGAGTGGGAATCTGAGTCTAAGGAGGAGAGCATGTGATGAGGGGCAGAAAGACTTCTCAGAGCACCTGCAAGTAGGTGCAAGATCTAGGAGAACAGGGAGAGAGCCTCAGGATCTGCTCACTTGTGGAACTAACTAGAAGCTATCCTGACCCCTTAAGGCTGTGGTCAGACATGCAGAGGAGCTCATCATGCACCAGGAATTGGCAGTCCTCAGGATGCAAGTCTACACGGCATCTGTTCCTAATTTCTAACAGATGCCCTGTTACATGCTGGCCTCATCCTGATTAGAACTTAAAGTATACAAGTTCCAACTGATTTAGGCTACAACCTGATTACCCATGGAAGGCTCTCTTAAAGCTAGGCAACATTTACTAGAACTTCAAAAATGCTCGTCCCACAGGTGTCTAGCGGTCATCTTTCCCACGCCACAGGTGGTCACGAGATAGCATCTGTTGCCTTTGTCCATTACTTGATTGGGTTTGTGTATTTCTATGGGCTCTTGGAAAAACTGAAGAGTTAATTCCCAGAGAAGGAGAAAGGATGATGGATTAAAGAGAGTGCAAAGAATACACGACTATCTGAAGGCGCAGATTATCTTGTCTAATTATTTACATTTTCCTTGTCATCTCAAAATTGAAAGAAAGAAAGAAGAGCTGCTGTTTTGCTTTGACCCAATGGTAGCTCATTAAGTCTTTACAGGACTTAACTGTCACAGATATGTTTTTAATTCGGGAGCACAGATCAAATTATAACACCTGATTTTTATGTGACTGGAAAGGACATATGTAGAGGCTTCACTATGAGAATGGACAGCCCCTGGGCAATTGTAATACACTGTGCAGCCTTTCACCTCAAGGTCTGCTGCAGTATAAGTAAAAAAAAAAAAGTTTCTTTTATCCCGCACTAGTGCTGGTGCAGTAGGACCACATGGCATCTGCAGGGTATTTTCTCTCAGTCAACAAAGCGTCTCACCCACTAAGCTCCATCCCATATCACACTGCTGATGGCCTCTCTCTGAGCCCTGCAGCAATTTCTCTACCCATCTAGTTCCCAGGCAAGTTGCCACCATGCCAGGCATATACATCCCAGTTCCATGACGGGCCTGGCGCATCTGGCCACCATACACTCTCTTGAACTCAATTAAGTCACCACATGAAAGAACACACCACACAATAACCTCTGATCCAATTGATAAGATATAATTGTCCATCTAACCAGCACAAAATCCTGTGCCATCCATGCCTTAAAGATAGTCATAACAACCTGTAAACAAGCAGAGAGAAATCTTAACATCTGCCTCCATGTTCTCTTGACTGCTCTCCCCTCTTCTCGCCAAAAGATTTCTCCCACCCATCCCTCCTTCTCGTCCAATGACAGGAGTCATTCTATCTTGTACCTGCCTTCACCTGCATAATGACATCAACCTACAAAGGTCAACGAGTCAAATGCAAATCAGGACAAGGGTAGCTAAGAAGCATTGTGTGATGGACAGACAGACGTTGGATGACCAAGGTGAAAGCAGCTAGAGGGCCCCGCTGCACTTCCTGCGAAGTGAACAGGTACGGTCTGCCAGCGGGGAGGATAAAAGACAGTGCTCAGGAAGAGGCTGTCTTGACCTCCTGGCTCCAGAGGAGCCATCTTGGATTTGGTAAGATAAAAAGCTTGCCTTAAACACAGACTGTGGTAGGAACAAATCTGAAAGAACCTTTAAGCTGCTTGTATCTCTGAAGAGGATGGTGTGTCTTCAGAATACCAAGGCTCCTGCTTCATCATGGGGGGGTGGGAGAATCTGAGGAGCTGAAGGATGCTTCCCACCTCACCCAAGCCACCCCCTCTTACTTCCCACGATGGCTGTCACTCTTCTTCACTGAGTAAGCACAGAGAAGTGGGAAGAAATAAACTTCCCTGATGCGGTGTATTCCACACACCAGGCTCCAGAGCTCTAGGGAGTGAGGACAGAGGTCAGGGAGGTTACAAGGCAGTGTCCGATTCACACCAAGCTTAGGATGGAAACCCACATTGGTTTCATCTTTTCGCTTCATCTTTGAAGAGAGTTAGAGCCAGACAACTGGTGGTAGATCACTGTGTCAGTTTAAGCCACCAGACGCAGAGGAAACTGTGAATGGGCATTCTGGAAGGATATCCAGTAGCTCATGGTGTCTTGAGGGACACAGCGAGGCCAGTAGGTCAGAGGTAGAATTCTTACCCCCAAAGGCCCCTTTTACTGTTTTAGCACCTGGGCTGTAGAGTGCCCTAGCCAGAGGGCAACACTGGTGTCTCTTGCTTTAACCTCACCAACACCTTCTAGGAGAGGTCTAGCACCAATGCCTGTGTGTCTCAACCCCTGCCTGGGTTTGCTCTTTCCTCCTAGCCACCCATATGCTTTCCACAGCACTTCTTTTCTCAGGCATCCTTCCCTCCCAGCCTCTATCCCCTTAGGGTGTAAACCCCAGGACCTGGGCTCTAAGCAGTCCCATTTCTGAAAGACAAAGTAGCTACCTGAAATTTTCTGTGCTCCCAGAAAGTTAACCCCTAAGTTCCAGGTCTGGGGAAGTTTGAAAATTCCTGGGGAAATGTGTAGGGAGCTTTGGAAAGTGTTTCCTTTGCTCTAACACCAGGGTCCTCTCTGAGGTTGTTGTGTTTTATAAAAAGAAAGGAAGCCAGGGATATGTTTGGTAGACGGGTAGTATGGTGTGGGGTAAGGGGGTGCCTCTGAGGGCCCATGCTGAGACATCCCTTCCCCCTGAGTTACCAGCCACAGAATGGTATAGTATAGAATAGAGTTTATGGGGAGGGGAGTTGAGGGGTAGTAGAGACAGAAAGGCAGGGGGTAGGGGGAGGAGTAGAGCACATGGAGAGAGAGAGGGGGAGGGGGAGGGGGAGGGGGGGAAGAGGGTAGGGATCAAGAGCAAGAAAAGAAGAGGAGAGAAGAGAGGGTGAGGAAGGGGCAAGCAGCCCCTTTTATAGTGAGTCAGGCACACCTGCCTGTTGCCAGGCAACTGTGGGGTGGAGCCTAGGTGAGATGCCAACAGAGACTGTCTCAGACTCCTTAGCACCGGGAGCTTTTGGGACATCTATAAAGGAAGGAGAAAGGGCCACTAGGGTCAGAATCCTTGTCCAAGGGATGACACATTGTCAACCAGAGTTTTGATCAGAGATTTGGTGGCAAGCTGAAGGAACCTGTCCACTAACACAGCTAGTGGAGGTCCCCCTTCTTTTCTCCTACCCCCTTTCACTAGCAGCCCCCCTCATCCACTTCTCAGGAAAATAAATCTCCAGGAGGAGGCAGGGAGAGAAGAACTCAGAAAAACCTTCTGAATAAATGTCTATATTAATGAATTATTAACTCAGCCACCCGTGACCTTAAATCTAGAAACAGGAACACCCTAGGCAGAATGGAGAGCTGTTGAATCTCTTATTGGAGTCCTGTCAGAGGTGACGGCCATTTGTTTCCCTCCCCCACCAAGGAAAAAAACTAATTAATACGGAAGGCAAACTTTTTAATTGTATGTCAAATGCAGTGGGACAGAGCAGAGCGCCTCCTGTACTGACCACCTTCTTGCTCTTCTGTCCTCCACACCATTGTCTTCCTGCTCAGCTCCACTCTTTCCTGCTCAGCTAAGGACATGGATGGGCTTCCTAGGGAGAATTTTCAGGGGGAAAATCCTGGAGAAATGATAAATTGGGGTAGTTAATTTATCGATCCCGACTCCTCTTCCCACTTGTTTTATTTTAGAGGTCATTAATCAATGAAGAAAAACACTACTGTGTCCCCCTTTTGCATCTAATACACTCTGACTCCTTATTCATTCCTCTGGAACAAATTCCCAGCAAATATGCACCCATCGATTCCCGGAGCGATGGATTTTTATGCAGGTTTGATCGTTTCCTAAGTGGTCTGAGTGATTTGTTTGCCCATCTTCTAAATATAAAGAAAAGGAAACGGTTCTGAGGGACACACACCTCTGTGGCCAGTGGGCCCACTTTCTAAAATTCCCAAGATGTTACAGGCTGACTAGACCAAGCCAGCGATGATCAGCCCCGGTAGAAAAAAGGGTTTTGCTAGTGTTGCCTCTGAAGATAGCTGGCCTGCCTAGGCTCACTGTGCTCCTCCCAGAGTACAAGGACCCGTGCTGACCTCAGCCCTAGTCGGGCCCTGGATTCTGCTCCGGGGAAGCTTGGTCTGTAGACACTCTGACTTCCTCATTCAAGGAAATTCCCTAAGTCCATCCAGGGTCCTCTCTCCTCACTGTCCATGTGTGCCCAGTACCTCTGCAATGTCTGACAGCAGTGAGCGTGAGGATGTAGAAGTGTGGGGATATTCTATAGCAGGCATAATGAAAGCGAGGGCCTTTACTTCCTCATTGGCCTAATTCCTTACCCACCGAAGCACGTTATGCACGTTAAGCATCTTCTGTGATATCCCACCACATCCCAACCCAGGATCAATGCGATAAGTAGAGATTTGACTAAACTAAAGTAGTTAGAAAAATATACTTGGCAGCCCATTGAATGGGCCTCAATCATTCATTAATAGTCCGAACTTAGGCAACCTAACTAACCTCCCAGAACCTTCTGATGCAATAAGGGGGTTGATAATATGTTGCTGGCATGGTTGCTAGATGCACTAAGTGTATGCGCTCCCCACATCCTAAAGAATCATTAACTGCAGGGTATTTTGCTGGGATGAACGTGAGCGCCCCGCCCACCCTCTCTAGCCACGGTGAGCAATTGCTGCTAAGAGCACCTCAGAGTCCGCTTGGGGAAGTAAGAGGATTGTTGATTCTTTAGCACTTCCTTTTCTGGAGGACTAAACTCTGGAGAATAGCTGACTTTAGTTAGAAATGAGTAGGTGGGCAGTGTCCGGACTTCCATCCCTAAGGTCTCCCATTGAGACCTTGGAAAGGTCCTGGTCTCACCGCAGTGAACTAGGGGACCGTGAGAGAGAGTTTGCTCTGCCTCCCGGGGTCCCATCAGCCACATCAATTCTGGACACAGATTAATTGAAAGAGGCTTGGAACTTCATCCTCCCCTCCAGAGAGTTGTCTGAAGTCTTCGAAGACTGCCTGGTTAGCCTCGGGGACTACAACGCGGTGGGTTTTCCCTCGTAGTGCTTGACTCGGACTTGGGTGCTATCAATCTATCCAGAAATGACGGATGACCTTGTCATAACGACGCCAGTCAAAACATTTTCGGTCCAAGCAGGCTCCAATCGGGAGGGAGGCGTTCTGCCCAAGACCCGGACAAAGTCTAAACAGCGCGTTTCCCAGGCTTGGACAAAATGAGTGGTGGGAAGAGAAAACGAAACGAGAAGAAATTAGGAAAGAATGGAGATTGCTTGTTCGGAATGGTGACTGTTAAATAAATTGGGTTGTTTGCGGAAAGATAAATGCCACTTTTCCTCCTCTTTAAGGTGTGGACAGAACCCTGGCTGGGAGAAAGCCCCGGAGTTGGCCAGTTTCACGGAGTTTGTCACTGCCCTCTGCCACCGAGTACTGGCAAATGCCAGAAAGCTAAGAGTTTGGGGCGAGTGCCTAGAGGGTGAATGCTAGATCTTGGTGGTGAAGCTGCTGCTGCTCAAAGCACTGGAAGACCGCATGGTAGGGCGGGGCTGCGCTTGCCTCCTGAATCGGCGACGCTAGAGTTGAATTGGACCTCCCAGGGCAGGCCTCGGCTTTCAGGAGAGGTTAAGGCACAAACGTAAGGCTCCAGGTACATCTAGGAGAGGCGGAGAATCCTGGAAGGCAACCCTAGAATAAGGGTGCTTGAGTCTTAGATGTACGCTCGGGTGCAGCTGCCTCTCGACCTGGGCCAGGCCGGATCGTTCTTTAGAGACCCTCGCTCCCAAGCTCCTCCAGCTTCGTTCAGGCTGCGGGCTGAGGGTTTCACGTCAGCGCACAGCGTGCCCCACCTCGCTCCCAACTTTTCTCTCCGGAGGATTTATGTTAGCGATTGCTTGGCGGGCGAGTCAACTCTGGCACCCAACAGCATTCCAGGAAAATCTGAACCCGGCTGAAAAGCAAACTCGCTGTGAGGACTGGGTCGATGCGCCTCCCGCGGTGTGCGCTGCTTCCACCACAGACCCCAGCTGACCCGGAGATGTTTGCTTGGTTTGTGTTTCCACAGCTTTTGAGATTAGGACACTGAGCCCCACACCTAGAAAAAAATACATTGCGGACAGAAAAAGTACAACAAGCAAGCCGGAGTCGTCACGCCAAAAAAATAAAAATTTAAAAAAGTGTGTGTGTGTGTGTGTGTGTGTGTGTGTACACAAAGGAGGTGGCTGTGCGGGAGAGGCGGAGACGCACGGAGTGTCTGCGGTTCCAGCCTAGTTTGAACTTCCTTCTTCCCTCTCCCCTCCCCTATGTTCTCAGCTCCCGCCTACTCCTCCCTCTCTCTTCTCTCTCTCTCTCTCTCTCTCTCTCTCTCTCTCTCTCTCTCTCTCTCTCTCTCTCTCTCTCTCTCTCTCTCTCTCTCCTTCCTTCTTTTCTCCCTCCCTCTCCTTCCTCCCTCTCTCCTTCCTCTCTCCTCTCTCTTCTTCCCTCCTAACCTTTCCCGTCCCTCCCCCTCCCTCTCTCTTCTCCCTCCTCTCCACTCCATCCACACGCTCGCGCTTACACACGCTTACATACACACACACGCACACGCACACACACGCACACACATGTATTTGGTGCTGTCGTAAAACCCACGTGTCCAGCAGAGAGGCTGCCAGAGCAGAGCCCAAGCTCCGGAGCGGTCGAGAGCAGCAGCCAGAGACGGCTCCGTCCCGCGTCCTCCCGCGCTCCGGCGCTCTCTGCGGAGCTGCTCTTGCGCCCTCCGCGGGCCTCCGTGTCCATTGCCAGCATTCCGGGGAGGGCTCCAGGCTGCGGGGTCTCTAAGGCTCTCGGTGTCCTCCGGCCTGGGGTCATGTAGCTCTCCCCGGGCTCCCACCCACCGTTCGTGCACTGAAAGGGCCTCCCGCACCCAGGAACGCTAGCCCCCGCCGGCTGCTCTCGGTCCCCAGGTACGGTGGGCCCCTTGCACCGGGATCTTGGAGGTCTGGGGCAAGGGGCGGGGGGCGAGACTGTCCCGCCTCCCGGCGCCTGAGGCCAGCGCGGCTCCGGCGCTGCGCCACTTCGCCTCGGGTTGGCTCCGGGGCGCTTGCTGGGGGCGGGGGAGACGTCCTGCCTGGAGTTGTGCCGGAAAGCGCCGGCTCTTGGGGTCCCAGCTTAGCGGGGTTGGGAGCTGGGTTCACCGGTTGCGAAGCGGCACCGTGTGCTCGCAGCCACCTCCACGCTGCGCGCCTAGGCTTCGGAGTAAACTTTGCGCCCGGGAGGAGTTGGGAAGCGTGGACTGCAGCCGCGGGCCGTGTTGCCGGAGCCGAGAAGGGGGCTCGGTGCTCCACCCAACTCCCTGCGATCCTCCCGCACGCCCCGTCTGGTCCAGACCCCGATCCAGCTCACCCTGCGCTCTTCCTCCTCCTCCTCTGCCCCCCAGCTCGAGGCGTCGGACATGCTGAAGCCGGGGGACCCCGGCGGCTCGGCCTTCCTCAAAGTGGACCCAGCTTACCTGCAGCACTGGCAGCAACTCTTCCCGCATGGAGGAGGCGGCGGCCCGCTCAAAGGCAGCGGCGCCGCGCTCGCCCTGGGCGCGCCCCAGTCCCTGCAGCCGCCGCTACCGCCGCCGCCTCCTGAGCGCGCCGAGCCTCCACCGGACAGCCTGCGGCCGCGGCCTGCCTCGCTCTCGTCAGTCTCATCCACCCCGGCTCCTTCCTCCACCTCTGCCTCTTCTGCCTCCTCCTGCGCTGCTGCCGCCGCCGCGGCCGCCGCCGCGCTGGCGGGTCTCTCGGCCCTGCCCGTGTCGCAGATGCCGGTGTTCGCGCCTCTAGCTGCTGCTGCGGTGGCCGCGGAGCCGCTGCCCCCAAAGGACCTGTGCCTCGGCGCCTCCTCGGGCCCCGGGCCGGCTAAGTGCGGCGGCGGCAGCGTGGGTGACGGCCGTGGCGTCCCACGTTTCCGCTGCAGCGCCGAGGAGCTGGACTATTACCTGTATGGGCAGCAGCGCATGGAAATCATCCCGCTCAACCAGCACACCAGCGACCCCAACAATCGTACGTAGCCCTAGCCCTAGCCCGCCCGCTCTATCCCAGGTGCTGGCGACAGCAGGCAGTGGTGGAGAAGGCGGGTAGGGTCTCAGGAAGGTGACACGGGTATAGGGTGGGAGATCTTGGTCCAAGCCGCTGTCCCGCGCCACCCGGATCACTGTGGCAAAACTTTTCTGGCGTCTGAGAAGAGACAGGTTGATCGGGTGTCGTTATGGGCTTCTGTTTCTCCACTCTTATCAGACCCCGCTTTATAGCCACAAGACTTTGCCACTCCAGCGGCCCTGCACCCTCCTGCCGCCCAGTGTTCCGGGCCAGGCGGGTACTGGCAGCTGTCGGCCGGCGTTGCCCCTGTGGACCCAGCATGGCCTGATCCGAACTGGGGAGCCTGGAGACCAGGGTTTGCTTCTCAGTCTATATTCCACGGAATTAACGGTGGCAGCTCATTTTCCGGTCCCTTGATTATCCAGGGTTTCCAAGCGGGGTCTTGCAGCAGTAGGGCATTTTGTTTTTAGTATTTTATTTTTATTTTTTGTGACAATGAGTCAGTTTCTTCCCTTAGGTAGTTATTATTAGTAGGGCCACTGTTTATTTAGAAGCTAAGGAAAGTGGAGGAACTCACTGAATAAGAAGAAACATTTTAACCTCAGGACGGTGTCGATCTTTGCGGATCCTGCATCCTTCAGCAACCCTTGATCCTGCAAATGTTTGCAACCGTGTTGCTTTATTCGTTTAAACATTTTGTTTTACTTTACAATGATGATAATTTAGTGAAAGAAACCTATGTCTTCCTCAAGTAAACCGTGGATGACTAGCTACATAATAGAACTTCCCAAGCTTTTTGTCTTCACAATGCCAAATCCCTGTCCGAAGCACCGTTATATTCTGATATTTTGAAACACGATCCTCAATGAAGGATTAAGAATATGAGTTGGCATGCATACCATGTTACTTCTTGGTAATTTCAAGAATTAGAATACGTTAGCACCTAAAGCTTTGACAAGCATGTTAACCTTTCTTTCCGCAACCTTCGAAGAGAACCTTAAAGCAACTGAGAAAGAAGTCACATTGGAGTAGCACGCATCCATTGATTTTCTTCAATTCATTCTTCAGTTGGCTTCTGTATAAGAAAGTAGACCGTAAATATTTACTTTTATTCTAGTTTAATAAGTTGCTGCTCCCTGGAGAATGCCTACCACCATAGACTTCTTGATTTCTCATCAAAACGAAATAATATAATTAGAAAAGTAATTTAAACTTTCCTAGATGGTCAATTTAATTTTTAAAAAATAGGCTTTAGTCACACGATTGAGGCTCATCACTGCTTTAGAAAGACTTCTTGTGACAGAGGTAGTAAGAAGTAACCAAGGCAGCTGTTGTGTTTACCTTTTCCATTTCTAGCATCTGAGGGTAAAATATTGGTTTAAGGTAAGAGCTGTGGTTCTAGGTTTTGTTGTTGTTGTTGTTTTGTGTTTTTTTTGCATTTAAGAAGACTCACATATTTTGGGGTTTCAGACATTTTATAAAATTGCATTGTCTTAATCGAGTTCAAAGATGTGCGTTTCCTCGTGAATCTCTTCCAGATGTTGTCTTACAACCAGTTCTTTTAAAAGTGTGAAATAGAAAACTTGGCAGTA